>NC_054540.1:38685967-38943467 GCF_017654505.1 Polyodon spathula | reverse complement strand
ACTTCTCATCACATGTCCATACCGTCGCAGTCTTCCTTCTCGCATCTTCTCCATTATTGATGTCACTCCCATGCGTCGACGAACATCGTCATTGAGGATGTGGTCAAATCTTGTTAGGCCGAGACACCACCGGATCATGCTCATTACTATGACATGGAGGGCCTGCTCGCACCTGGAAGTTGCTGGCCAGCATTCCAATCCATACAGGGCGACAGAGTGGACAACGGTCTTGTAAACTTTGGCCTTGAGTCGAATTGGCATCTGGCGATCACAGAGAACGTCGGTGACCTGGCCCCACTTCATCCACGCGCGTTCACTCAGGCCCTGGCATCTGGGAGGGTGTCGCCGTCGCTGCTGATGATGGAGCCGAGATATTTAAACTGCGTCACTTTCTTGAGATCTTCACCGCTGGTGCTGATAGTTCCATCCATTTGAGGACCGCACTCCACATACTCGGTCTTCTTGATGTTCAGCCGCATTCCGTGCTGGTCCAGTCAGATCTTCCATCTCTGCATTTGGTGTTGGAGCTCTTGGCGTTCTTCATCCGCCAAGAATACATCGTCGCGTAGAGCAGCGACCACGGGTGAGGTGCCTGGAGGTCGGCCGTCGCCATGTCCATGCAGAGCACAAAGAGCAGGGGCGAAAGGGCCGATCCTTGGTGAACGCCGACATTGATGGCGAAAGGTGGTGAAGTGCCCACTGACGTTGCGATAAAGCAGCTGGACCCATTGGACGTAGACCTCGGGGACGCTGTGTAATCGCAAGGCTTGCCATATGAGCTCATATTGGAGCCGATCGAACGCTTTCTCCAAATCCAGGAACGCCATGTGGACGGACTTATTCTTCTCCTGGTGCTTATACAAGAGCAACTGGGCGGCGTGGATGGCGTCTGTCATCCCACACCCTTTGACAAAGCCACATTGGTTCAATGTGACACTGACCGTCTTACGGAGTCTGGCGTCGAGGATCTGCTCATAGATCTTCATCGCATGGCACAGAAGGTGAATTGTTCGGTAATTTGAGCACTCCATGTCATCACCTTTGCCTTTCCAGATGGGCACCGTGGTGCTGGTTGCCCAAATCGGTTGGACTGCGCCTTCGTCGGTGATTCGGTTGAAGAGGCTCACAAGAATGTCGGCTCCTCGATGGCCGAGGATCTTCCACACTTCGGCTGGGATATTGTTGGGTCCAGTCGCCTTGCCATTCCTCATCTTCTTGATGGAGGCTTCAACTTCTGTGGTGGTGATAGGCGGGACTCATCAGTGCTCTGGACTGATGAGTCAAAATTTGAAATATTTGGCTGTAGCAGAAGGCAGTTTGTTCGCTGAAGGGCTGGAGAGCGGTACACGAATGAATGTCTGCAGGCAACTATGAAGCATGGTGGAGGTTTCTTGCAAGTTTGGGGCTGCATTTTTGCAAATGGAGTTGGGGATTTGGTCAGAATTAATGGTCTCCTCAATGCTGAGAAGTACAGGCAGATACTTATCCATCATGCAATACCATCAGGGAGGCATCTGATTGGCCCCAAATTTATTCTGCAGCATGACATCGACCCCAAACATACAGTGAAAGTCATTAAGAACTATCTTCAACATAAAGAAGAACAAGGAGTCCTGGAAGTGATGGTATGGCCCCCACAGAGCCCTGATCTCAACATCATCGAGTCTGTCTGGAATTACATGAAGAGAGAGAAGCAACTGAGGCTGCCTAAATCCACAGAAGAACTGTGGTTAGTTCTCCAAGATGTTTGGGCCAACCTACCTGCCGAGTTCCTTCAAAAACTGTGTGCAAGTGTACCTAGAAGAATTGATGCTGTTTTGAAGGCAAAGGGTGGTCACACCAAATATTGATTTTATGTAGATTTTTCTTCTGTTCACTCACTTTGCATTTTGTTAATTGATAAATATAATCTATTAACATGTCTATTTTTGAAAGCATTCTTACTTTACAGCATTTTTTCACACCTGCCTAAAACTTTTGCACAGTACTGTATGTATTACACAACATGATTGTTTCTAATACCATTCATCATTTTATTCATTTGATTTTTTTTTTTTTTTTTAGTCAGTATTTCTGAATGGAATAATATAATAATGACAATTAAACTACACTCTTTTTGTACATTTTTGTTTACAAATTATTTTTCTTCAAAGAAGAGATGTAAATAATACTACAAGCTGCTATGAGTCATGCCATGGATGAGAGAGAGGTGGCAGAATTTCCCTTTTACAAACTATTACAAATATGGGTGTGATTAGATATGGGGTACATTTTGTTAAAATTATTTACTGTAACAAATCACTAAAAACTAACTGAAGGGGTGGGGGTGATTTAGCACCAGTAGGCTTTCTACAGCTAAACTTTCAAATCAGTTTAGCACCAATTTTCTCAACGATTTGCACCCCTGACGCTGTAGCTGCAGCTCATCATGTTGGCACCTCTTAAGTATGAGTCCTATGAAAATGCTGCAGTACCACAGATTAGCTGACAGATCATTCCAAGATGGTTGCTTTTAGTGAGCTTTCCAGGCTGAAATTGATCAAGACATATTTGTGCTCAACCATAACTCAAAAAAAGACACTCAAATTTCACTGTGTTGTCAAATAAGACTGAAGTTGCCAATAAATTAGAATACCCAGATTTGATAAAGGATTGCTGCCGCTAAATCTAGAAAAATGTCTTTGTAATATGTGTTCTTACATAATTTAGAACGTAAAATGAAGAAAGATAATGCCCAAGGGTTAATTTGTATACATATTTTTCTAAAAAGTGTCATTGCACACAGAGGGATTTTTTGTTATTTATTTATGCCTAGTTATTCACGCCACAGTGTTGGGCATTACAGTATTTTTCAATAGGCCTGCACATTTTAGAACATTTTAATACGTGATATTTTAGTAGACTGGAATTCTGAGTTCTTTGAAGTTGTGAATTATATAAAATTATAAAGTCAAACAAACGGAAACAAATATTCATTAATAGTATTTACAATATCTTAACGTTAGTATATGTAGGTGCATATGATTACATGATGCACCAATATACTAACTTTAAAGTACGGTTGCTGCTTTAACATTCATTTGATGTTCTGGACACTGCACTTAATTATCACCACCTAGGGCCCTGCACAGCCTAAGGCTGGCTCTGATGAAGACCCCCTCTTCGTGGAGGCCTTCTATCAATGTAAGTTGCAGTTGTGTGCAGAATGATTCTGCCTGAAGGCCTCACAACTGCTGAAAAAGGAACTGGACACGGTTGACCAAGGTTGGTGAATCGCCTGTGAAGAAGGGGAGGCGTGACCATTTTCACCCGCAAGCAAAAGAGCTGGTGCCATCCCAAAGCCCAGAGAAGGTGAAGCTGCCTGCCCAAAGATCAAAGAAGGAGGCGATGCTGGTCCAGAGAAGGAGTTACCTAACCAAGTGCTAGAAAGGGAGGTGCTGCTGTCCTGCTTGCCTAAGGGTGAGGAGCCACTCCATCTACAGGGCCACAGAGGAAGGAGCCACCAACACCAATGCTGGAATACCCCGCACTCCTGCCAACTACATGGCAGAAAGGCCGCTGGCATGCCTATCTCCATGTTCTCGGTCTCAAGATGGTGCCCCGTCTGTGGAGAGTGGGGGCACTTTGTTGTCAACTGCCCCCTCCCAGGGGAGGAGGAGGAACCACTACCTGAGGGATGCTGGGATGCTTACCTCCATGTTCTTGGTCTCAAGTTGGTGCACCATCTGTGGGGAGTGGGGGCACTTTCCGTTCAACTGCCTCTCCTCCAGTAGGCGGAGAAGAAACAACTGTTGGAGGGCCCAATGCCTCTGCCATTTCCAGAGAGCCCGCCGCTGAAGTGAGCATTACCGCTGCCAGTGCCACCACCACATCCGGACTGCCCAGCACCACAGGGAGAGGCACCACTGTTACCAGATCCACAGAGAGAAGCTCAGCTGTCTCCACTGGAAAAGCCCTTCTGTCTCCAGTGCCAGTGTTGTCACTGATGGTTCGAGGGAGGTATGTGCAGACAACACAACAGTGGTGGCTTACATCAATCACAAAGATGGCCTCAGGTTGCCCAGTTTCCATTACTTGGCATGTAAGATTTTGTTCTGGGCACACAAGAACCTACTTTCACTGTGGGCAGTACATCTGCCCAGGGTAAAAAAAAAAGAAACTGCGCAGCAGACCTCCTTTCAAGTAGGGTTCTTGCCCCTCACAGTGGAGACGAACCCCGAGGTGGGAGAGGTTCAGAAGAGCAGAGATGTGTCTCTTGCCACTTAGGAATCAACCCACTGTACACTCTGGCTCTCTATAATAGGAGGCAGGGACTCCCTAGTGGTAGATGCCGTGGCATGCCAGTGGCAAAGGCAACTATTATATGTCTCCCACCACTAGCTTTGCTCCCACTGTGTCTGGAGAAAATCAGGAGCAGGACTGGACTAAAGTGCTCCTAGCAACCCGTTATTGGCCCAGGAGACTGGTTTTAAACCCTGATGCAGCTCCTGACTAATTGGCCAGTCGTGGAGACTGCCCAAGCGCAGTGACTTGCTCAATCAGGCACTGGGGGACGTTATGGCATACAGACCCATCGATCTGTAGCTCTGGATCTGGCCCCTGAACGGCTGCATTTGAGTCATCTTGGTCTGTACAATAGGGTTATTGACACCTTACAAAATGCCAGAAACAAAATACAGGTACAAGTTGAGCGTCTTACAGATGTGGTGTCTACCTTGTGGATTTGACCCCACGACTTGTCCCATGGCAGTAACATTGTAATTTTTGCAGGACCTGTTTGATGAGGGGAAATCCCCCTCTTACATTAATGGTCTATCTGGCAACCATTCAGTTTGCCATGTCAAAATTGACTCAGTCTCCCCAGGAGCTGAGTTTCCTGGCAGGGCAATTTTTTGAAAGTGGTTCAGTAGCTTCGTCCACCTATGAACAACATTGTTCCTCGCTGAAGGTTAAACATGGTGCTCATTTGAGCCTATGAATCTAGCTGATCTGAAATAATATCACTAAAGCGACTGATTGCTTGCTATCACTTTCACAAAGTGTGTGAGCAAGATACAAGCTTTCTCCTTACCGAGAGCCTGCTTAATTTTTACAGAGGCCAGAAGAAAGGTTACACTCCATACCAATCCTGCCTTCTGCTGAACACTATCTCTGCATTCCATCTCAACCAATCTGTGGGATTATAGGCTTCTTCCTTCCAGTCTGACAGGGAGCTGCAGCTCCATACACTCTGCCCAATGCAAGCCCTGGCATACTATGTTGACAGGACGAAAAGTTGGAGGCAGTCCGAACAATGCTTTGTCTCCTCTGGGACAAAGTCCAATGGTCAAGCCCTGTCTAAGCAGAGGCTGTTCAGAAAGCTCACTGTCCATTCCTTCTTGGGAATGGCAACATTGTGGGCTTTACTCCAGGATGCATCTGTCAAGGACATTTGCAATGCAATGGTGTGGGCTACTCTCCATACCTTTATTAGGTTCTACAGAATGGTTTGTGGATCCACAGAACCATCGCTTTGGAACTAGAGTATTAAGGGTGGCTTCTGGGCCGACCATTACAAATAGACTAGAGGTGAGTTTGTCCCGCAATTTTTTAGCCCTAGCTACTTGTTACTGGGGTTTCTCATGGTAACATGCAAGGTAACCTTCAGCAGCCTTGTAGCATTCCAGTCATTCTGCAATATTGCCTTGCAACCACTTGGGTATACTCACCCATTAGGTAATGGTTACATTTTGTAGTTGATAGGGAACATTAGGTTATTATCATAACCTGGTTCCCTGAAATAGAAATGTAACCATTAACCATCAAGGTAGCTGTGTCCATGGTTGCAGCATCTTTGAAGGAAAAATTATGCCAATATCTTTGCGGAGCAGCTTTGATATATCATAACCAGGTTGCGATTTTGGAGGTAAACACCCATGAGGTAATGGTTACATTTCTACTTCACAGCAGGGTTATCATAACAACCTAACATGTGCTTTATTTATGTATTTATTTTTTTAATGGAATCTGTTGATATTTATTGAATAAACTAGATTTCAAAACCACAGAAGTCTCTTCAGGTTATTACATTTTCAGTAACTTTGTAACTGTAATGGTTCCTTTATCCTAAAGGTGGTAACGCGTTACTGTTTAGTTGCAGGTAATCCATAACCTGGAAATCAGAAAATGCTTGAACAGTGCAAGTCAAACCGTACATGTCACATGAACCAGACTGAAATATTGTTAAAAGTTAATGCTAGTGGAGAGACCAAGTGGGTTTGATAGCTGGGTATTTTAAAGAATATTTCAAGCTATAGCCTGACCTAACCAAAAAATATCACTGAAAAATGTAAACCGTACTTGAGAAGTAACTAATAGTAACTAGTTACATTTGTTTCAATGTTACTGTAACTAGTTACAATTGTTCAAGCAACTTGTAACTGTAACAGATTACTTTTTAAAAGTACATCTAAGATTTAGTGTTAAACAAAAAAAAATTAACAAGCTATGAGATATATCTGCAATATCGTTGGTTAAAATCCCTCCTCTACTAAACTGTTACGTTTATTTAAAGACTTTTTAAATACATTTTAAAGACTTAGCATTACCATAGTTCCAGTAATATCAAACTGATTTAATGAATCAAAACAGAATTTGGTAAGAAAAAAAAAAAAAAAAAAACTTTGTGAATAGGACCCATTCTTTAAGAGAAAACAAAATGCAAACTCATTTAGTTAAAACCTAATCTTACTTTATTAAAAGAAATGCTTCATAAAATAATTTATATAAACAATGCAGTCCAATTTGTAAATGAAAATCTAGGAGACCATGGTGTTGAGGACATCTGACACTGGTTTGTGGCAGGTGAATTGTCAGCTCTCCATTAGCAAATGTCATTGAACTTTTGTTCAACATGGAGACAAACAGCATGACTCACCCTTCCAATTCTAGAGGGAAGGTAAAGCATAGGTCAGCGTTGTCACAGAAAAGGCTATAACATTGGTTTCTCTTGACATATCTATATACAATATTTGGTTACATTTTACTTCACATGGGTAGACCTTTTTGTTGAAAGCCACATTAACTGACATGTGAGGTCTGAATATTTCAGCCAAATGTAGCAATGTGTTGCCTCAGTCATTTTTTGTGTTATACTACTGTACAGAGTTCAAAAGTATAGTTTTAATTAAAATGGTACATGCAGTATTTTATTCATCTTGTTTGATAAATCACCTTTTTATGGTGGTTGCAGCCTGGCATCTGAAAGAGCTGATTGATGTCACAGGGAGAGCAGATATTTAAATTAGACAATATCTCATTCTAAGTTCTAACTAAAATGATTAGTTTTGTCTTCTATGTTATTTAAAGACATTATCCATAACGTCATGTACTAAAAACTCAATAGTGATACATTTAAATTGTGTGTGTGTGTGTGTGTGTGTGTGTGTGTGTGTGTGTGTATATTATATAGATATATTATATATATATATATAATATATATATATATATATATATGATGGGGGGTTAGTTTCACGAACCATAGACTCAAAGTGCTTTAATACTACCATAGGATCACCCGCATCATCTACAGCATATACAAAGGGTTTTTGGGGGTTTTGGGGGTTTTTTGACACTTTTTTTAGCGCACCTCTTGGATATTATTTTATATATATTATATATATATATATTATGACCATATTATATTTTTTTATTTATTTCACCCCCAATTTGGAATGTCCCATTATGTTTTTTCCCCTCACCACAGCGAGTCCCCACACAGAAGACGTTCTGAGGGCGTGTGATTGTCCTCCAATCTCACAAGCCTAAATCTGTCCAAGCTGTATGACTCATCCTGCGCTTCCAGTGGCAGCACTGTAACTTTATGAACCACTCGGGGACCCCCCTAAAGATAATATTTAAAGCTAATTGTAATGACTATAATGTGGTGTGTTATTCATTTGTTAGTTTTTTTCTAAACAGTGTTGGGTTTCTCCTTGTGTTTTCAAAACACTTTTTAATCTTTGAAAATGTTTACAAACAAAAAAAGGTCAAGGCATGGCAGTGTGGTGTGCAAGGTGAGCCATTCAGGCAATGGAAGCAAGTCCAGAGTTCCACAGAGAGTGTTGCATTGGCTGTGGTGGTCCCATGGGTTAGGGAGTTAAAAACCATCAAGGGCTGTTTCTCATCACCGCACTACTACTGGCCAGATACCCCATGAACTTTTTCCTTCAGTGGCCGGTAACTGGGCTCCTGGATGTAAAGAGCCAGTTGCCTTGATCGTGGGATCAGAGGGAGTCCACTGACCTTCAGTGCTGCTGAGCAGTTTTGGGGTTTGCTGTGGTGACTGAACATAATTAGGCATTCTCTACTGGAGAGAAAGACACTGGGTAAATAATAGTAGTCATACAAAATATAATTAAAAAACTGGCAAGTGTTAAATCCAAACAGAAAACTAATTCATAACACTTCAGTTGAAGTGATTTGAAAAGTGTATTACGGGCAACTAATAACACTGTGTTTATTACTTTTCGTAAGGTCTCCCAGGTGGACCAGAAAGTGGAGGACATCTTGAATATTCTCACAGAGCAGTTCAGACCTCGTCAGGAGCAGCGGCAGAAGCCGGTATGGCTCAGCACTAAAGCTGCAGCCATGAAGCACCTGGGGTGCAGCTTCGACGAGGGCGAGGGTCACTGATGTGAAGAACTTTCCAAGCTTCAGCAGCAAACTGCAGTCTGATTCTACCACTGATAGTGTGGGATCTCACTGTCCACTTGGAACACCATCAGCCTTGGTACCTCCCTCCAGAAATATTGGCCATCTTCCTATTAGCTGAACAAGAAACACCTAAACCTGTGTAGCCCACCTGTATGTAAAGCTAACAGTTTCCTTCCAACAGCACAACAAGTCTTCTGGTCACGTTTTATTTTAAGGGCCATTTTTTAATTTGTTAACTGTTAAAAAACATTGTTAATTTTTAGCTAAGGGTTAGGGTTAATAAAAACCTGATTTTTAATTTGCTAAACATTACTACAGTAACAATTTGAACCGATTTTGAGCAATACCAGCTGGTGTTTGCAGTTTTAGCTGGCCTATTATATATTATTAAAAATCATAAAATAATGTACATTAACATGTTTATTAGCTGTTTGTTAACCGTTAATAAACAAAACAAAAAAACCCTCCCTTTAAAGTAAAGCTTGACCGGCCTTCTGGTCTTATTCATTGCCACTTTACTGACACAGAACACAGAGAAGACACTGGACAGATTCACAAAGCTGTTCTCCAGTATAAAAAGTTCCTTTTTTTAGGTTTTAGCGTGTTAGTCACATTTTTGGTTGTGCTTCCAAGCTTAATGTTGATGCCATTTTGATTACAAAAATAGCAAAAGCCAATGTTGTTTAAACTGAAAAAAAAAATGTCATTAAAGACATTAAATGAAAAGATTCATTTAAGACATAGATTCCTCCCTCCTTGGAAAAAGCTGTCACTGTGAGTTAATTTGAGCACAGAGTGCAAATACAGTCTTTTGAAATTGAGACATGTGATTCATTTTCCAAAAAAAGAAAAAAAAACTGCTTATTATAAGTCATCACTATTTTAAACATTAAGAACAATAAGTAACAACTATTTTTAAAACTGAATGAGGTTAAACAAATTAAAAGGTAACAAAACCTTTAGGCACCACTTTTTCTTTTTCTCAGATTACATTTATTAATCTTATCAGTTAGAAATATCTTTCTAAATTATTACTGCTAGCTAGAAAATAATGATTTTTAATCTTTGCCAGTTTGCCAGGAACTTTGCCATTCGCTCCATTTTACGTCATAACCGTTGGCTCAGAAACCTAGAACTGTGAGTTTATTTGCAGTCTGACACATAATTAGGGTCAATTTCAGACCAATTCCAGATTTGGGCATTTTTTAAATATCTCTAACAAACTGAATATAAAAAATAATTCAATTGTACAGACTTAAGACTACAGTGTCACAAAATCATGTTACATTTGGCAGATTATGTCCCAGAGTAAAAGCATAGCAAAGTGGAATAAAGCATTGTGAACAGGCAAGGATTGTAATTCCCAGAGAGGTATGGCAAACATGGCAAATTATGGTAAACTATGATAAATGCACATGGGAAAACTGCAAATATGCTATTGTAAACTACTTATAAGCTCTGGAAAAAAACAACATTTATTAAAAACTGGAAATAACTTCAACTGATGGGATTTTTATGGTGGTAATTGTGTTTGTTTTTTCCAGGACACCCCTCATATTATCACATACCCTTAATTCCTCTGTGACTGCTTACTGTATACTTTTCATAGTTTCATTAGAAAACATAGCCCTGTTGGCTTTCAATGACTTAACGTAGTTTCATCTGCAGGCACACATGAACCTTTCTCATTCACTCAATGAACAAACAGATTTTAACTATCAGTTGGAGCTCAGGGAAACACACCACAAATGGAAAAAAGCAGTGTTTTTTTGATGTTATTCTTATAATATTTGACAGGAAAAACCTGTAAAACTAGTAAAACTTCCTCAGATTACTCAGTCCCTGTGACAGAGATCGAATGATGCTTGGTGTTAGATATCTCTCCCAACCTGTGAGGGCTCTATGTAACGGGAACGGAGTACCCTGGACTAAAAGGCATGACAATTTATTCCTGTGGGTAGGTGGAAGTAGGCCGGCTAGAAAAGGGGAGGAGCTATGGTACCTGAAATCAATGACCCGGAGGGTAAATGGCGTGGCATCTGCAGATTGGAGAAGTCATGAGGGAGGGTATGAATAGGGGTTGTAGCGAAATAATCTGTTCCTTTTGTAAATGGTTGGATTTGACCTAAAAGGAACCGAACCCTGTATTGCTGAAAAACCATGCGCTTGTCCTGTGTTTGTTAGTGTCGGCTGTAACTGTTTGTCTTACTAGACTACCAGTATCACAATCCAGAGCTGTAGCACATTTCACAGAGAACTGCATTTACACCACTAGTACCTAATATCACTCACTGTTAACTGTGTTTGTCTGGGTGTATGTGTAAAACCTAGACTTTTACTTACGGGTCAAACCCAGGGATTACAAGTGATGCATGCCACCGTATCACTCCAACATTTATTATTTACAGGCTCTGGACATTGCTAATTACACAATGTAACACAATTTATGTTCCTGGGTAGTGTTATTTCCTAATTGCTTATGCCTCAAAAGTATAGAAAATGGCTATTATTCCCCACAGACTTTGCTTTTGTGACCAGGACAGTGATATTTTGAAATTTACCTATTTCCAATGAGAAAACGGGCGAATTTGTGTCTTTTCATTCACATAAAGTCAGAAAAAAACAACATATGAATCCAAATTAACATGTATTTATACTAAAGTAATACAAAAATGACTACAAAGGATTTATAAGTGAGTAGTTTTTCGAGATTTACGATTATACTGTAAATCACTTTCACAAATCAGCCCCCAAATGTAGTCTCCCATCATGTTCTCGTTATACTGTCCTTGGTAGCGACGTTCAAAGTCCAGTATATCCTGGTGGAAGCGCTCGCCTTGCTCCTCCGAGTACGCTCCCATGTTCTCCTTGAATTTATCAAGATGAGCATCAAGGATATGGATGTTGAGGGACATCCTGGGGCCCATTGTGCCATAGTTCTTCACCAGAGTCTCAACCAGCTCCACAAAGTTTTCGGCCTTGTGATTGCCTAGGAAGCCCCGAACCACTGCGACAAAGCTGTTCCAAACTGCTTTCTCCTTAGAGCTTCTTGGGGAGTTCATTGCACTCCAGGATCTTCTTTATCTGTGGTCTGACGAAGACACCGGCTTTGACCTTTGCCTCAGACAGCTTAGGGAAGAAGTCTTGAAGGTACTTGAAGGCTGCCGACTCCTTATCTAGAGCGCTGACAAATTGTTTCATAAGGCCAAATTTGATGTGCAGTGATGGCATCAGCACCTTCCGGGGGTCCACCAGTGGCTCCCACTTGATGTTGTTCCTCCCCACAGAGAACTCGGTCCGCTGTGGCCAGTCCCGCCTGTAGTAGTGCACCTTGGTGTCCTTGCTGTCCCAAAGGCAAAGATAGCAGGGAAACTTGGTAAAACCGCCTTGGAGACATCCAGCAAGGTGTTGATGCTGTTGTAATCCTCTTTGAGGTGCACTGAGTGAGCCAGGGGAAGAGACGGGTACTTGTTACCATTATGGAGCAGCACGGCTTTGAGGCTCCTGGATGAGCTGTCAATGAAGAGGCGCCACTCATTCTGGTTACAGACGATTCTGATTGCCTCGAACAGACTGGTCACATTGTGGCAGAAGCAGAGCCCATCTTGACGGGTGAAGAAGCTGGAAAAAGGTTGGTGACGCTTCCTCTGATCTGTGACTTGCACACTTTCATCCAACAAGTTCCATTGCTTGAGCCTAGACGTCAAAAGCTCGGCATTGGACTTGGTGAGACCAAGATCTCTAATCAAGTCATTGAGGTCTTTTTAGTTGGGGTAGTATGGGTTTCTCTCCTCAGCTCCACCTCTGAAATTGTCATCTGGATCTACAATGTCTTCCTCGCTCTCTGACTTGCTGGTCTCTACTAAAGATGGCTGCTCTCTCTCCAGAGGAGTGGGTACAGGGAGCTCATGGCAGTGTGGCACCGGGGCGATGGGTGAAGGAAGGTCCGGATACATGATAGCAGGTGCATTCTTGCCAGTCCGACGTTTGGAAGGGTCTGCCATGCAGAAGTAGCAGTTGCTTGAGTGGTCAGTGGGTTCCTGCCAAATTCTTGGGATAGCAAACTTCATGGTTCTCTTTTCCCCCTCTGTACCATCCTACAAAAATACATTTATTTCACCCATGACTAATGTGTAAGAGATTCTCGTAACATTTTTCATATATGATATATTTTTTCAATAACATTGAAAATTGTAAAACATTTTAAAATTAAAAACTTTTACAATTTTAAAAATTTTAACAAATTTTATAACATAAAATTCCGAGCAACAATTGTCCATCTTACCTTCCAGAGTTTTTTTGAAGTGCTTGCAGGTGAAATGAGGTGTCCAGGGTTTGTCTTGATCCCCGACAGACATGCCGAAATATGCCTTGTAGGCCTGTGGCAAAGTGATGAATACGTGCAGGTGAGTGCAGTGCAGAGTGGATAAATGACACAGACGATGATGTACAGGTGCAAGGGTGTTTATGAAATTAATTCAATGTCCAGAGCCTTATCGCAAACCTGCAAATAATAATAATGTTAGAAGTGGTACAGTGGCATGTATCACTTCTGATTATAATCCCACGGGTTTGACCCGTAACCCAAAGTCCAGTCCTTTCACCCGCACAAAACACAGACACAATTCCGACAGTGTGTGATTTTAGTGCTCGTGGTGCAAAAGTTCCTGTAGTGGAAACGGTGAGTGGTGATATCCGGGTTTTACGCTGGCCTGCGGCTGTAGCTTCGGATCATGCTCAGTATTCTTGGTGAGAAACGACACACAAGACAAACAGTGTTAATACACAGACAAGCAGAACACTCACGGTTTTTCGTATAAACAAGACTGGCTCTTTCTTCATTATTTGGCTTAACCATATGCAAAGGAACAGATCGCAAAGCCACGCCCCCCTATTTATACCCTCGCCCATGACCCCTAGGTTAACGAGTGCATCTGCTCCTCCAATCCTCAGATGCCACGTCGTTTACCGTCCGGGTCAGTGGGCTTGGGTGCCGTAGCTCTGCCCCTTTCCTAAACGGCCGACTTCCACCTACCCTTCAGAATAAATTGTCTTGCCATTTGTTTAAGGTTACTCTGTTCCTTCTTTCTAGTGCCCACACCGGTCGGGAAGGAGATCTAACACCAAGCGTCATTCGATCTCTGTCACAAGGCCTCACACATCTTAGTCTTAGCCTCACCGGATGCCAGCAGCCTCTTGATGCCATCTCAGTAAAATGCAGCTATGTATCCACTTAGGCAGATGGAACTAAACTGAACTGGTGGGCTTAAGGCCCCTGTATTTATACTACTATTTATATTACTGGAAAGTTCTAGAAAGTTTTAGAAGTTACTGCAAGTTTACTCAGCACTGAATCTATATGGAATGTTCTGGAAAATAGGTACATTTCAAAATATCACTGTCCTGGTCACAAAAGCAAAGTTTGTGGGGAATAATAGCCATTTTCTATACTTTTGAGGCATAAGCAATTAGGAAATAACACTTATTACCCAGGAACCAAAAAAAAAAAAAAAAATTGTTACACGGTGTTATCAATAAACACCCTTGCACTTGAAATTCATTCTCTGTCTGTTTTGTATCTGCTCTGCACTGCACTCACCACTTTTCCAAATGTGGTTGTCAGAAGAGGGATGGAATACGCAGCACTGTCAGCGCTGCTGGAGCAGCTGGACAGCAGACGGGAGGTTGAGGAAAGATGGTAAGAGGAGAGGGTCTGATTGAGAGGGTCGGGCTGGTGATACCACCCACAGCAGCAGCAGAACCCGTCATGGAGGCCCTGAAGGCAAGGATGCACAAAAGATGATGGTGAAGGATGACCCAGAGGCATACCTAGTGGCATTTGAGAATCTGGCTAACACCGTGTCATGGCCCTGGGAGTTCTGGGCAAGCAAATTGGGACCATGCCTGATTGAAGAAGTGCAGGCAGCTTACCCGGCTATAGCTGATGATGACTCCACTCAATATGACCTGGTAAAGTTGGCCGTTCTCCACTGTGTTAATATCACTGAGGAAACCAACCATGCGAGGCTCAGGGAGTACAAAAGGTCCCCAAATGCATGCCCCAGGGTGGTTGCGTAAAAGCTTTGTGATCACATGGTACTCTGGCTCAACCCACGCTAAAAACAAGTGCACAAATGGGGGAGGCCATCATAATTGAGAAGTTTTGCCATGTGGTCAGCACTGAGACCCAAGTGTGGATACGGTGCCAAAACCGACACTCTGGACTAGGCAGTGAAACTCGCAGAGGACTTTAAGGACTTCCTGGTATCAGTCTAGTCTGGGCTACTCACCGCTCCAGTACAACGGAGCATCCGAGCACCACCTCCTCTTTCTGCTCCACCACCCCCACCACTGGGACCGGGCCAGTGACCTCCTAGACAGCCGGCCCCAATGGGCAACCTTGCCTCCCCTCCATGGAGACCAAGGTTGTCCCGCAGCTGGGGTAGAGGTGCTGCCCCTGCCCGGTTGCCATACCAGAAACGGGACAGATATTTTACCACTGTGCCCTCCTTTCCTCCTACCTGTTTTAAGTGCCACCAGCCGGGTCATCAGGCCAAGCCATGCGCATCTGCGATGGAGAGAGACCGGGCAGCATGCAATTTGACATCAGAAGTGGGCAAGTGAGGGGAAAATGGTCGGGCGGGAATTGTATTGTCAATGTAATTTTGGTTAAATGTGAAAAACCATGCATTAGTAGATACAGAGTGTGGTCAGACCTTAATGAGAATGTCTCTCTTGGGTGGTGTGTTGTAGCAGCCACAAGGTCAGGTGGCTTATACTTATCGGTCGGTCCAATAAAACGTCACCTGGTAGTTGGGGTGGCGGAAAGGCTACCACACTCAATAATTCTCTGTCAAGACTGGCCAAACTCTAAAGAATTGGTGACATTAATGGCAGTCCTGACCGCACACATAAATGTGGCAGACAAAAATGAAAGGGAAATGATTGTCCCAAATGGAGTAGAACATCCCATACTGTACATTAGTTAAAAAAATGCTCCCTCGGGAGCACAACTACTCCGTTGTCGAAAAAGAGTGTTTGGAAATGAAATGGCTACTCACTCTTTGAGATACTACCTGCTGGGGCACTCCTTTGATCTTGAGTCAACTGGAATCCAAAATTATACCATGTTTCTGCCAGTATAATTATGACAAGATTTATCAATAAATGCACAGTGTAACATTTGCAAACTGTTAAAGGCGGTGACCCCTCAAAATGACAGAATTCGGAAGCCACTGCCTGACCACTTTCTTAGGACCCGTCTACCTGATTGGATTAGGCATCGATCTGAGTTAGAAATGCAAACTAGGCTGATCATGACTTTTGATCTCTGCAGTAATATAATGTCTTCATAGTTGCATTGTTGCAGATGAAATCCACCCCGCAATGCTGCACTTGTACCCTGAAGGTGATGATTAGAAGTTATAATGCACCTGTCCACCATGCCAGAATGGGTTGAGAAGCATGACAGAGACTGCAGGCACCTTCTACATCCACCACATTCCCTGCATCGCAATCTAAGCGAGCATGCTTTGGATGAACTCCATCTATTTGTCATTATGAACCTCTGCACCAAGTCCCTCTCTCGAAGCACCTTCCAGCACTTTGTAGAGTACGTGTCCTAATAAAGTAACCAGGCACTGAATACTGAGTAATGCAGTGTAAAAAAAAAAAATAATCAGATTACCGTTTTCTCAAGATAAATGTTGACAAAATGCTGTCATTATGTTAGTTATCTTTTATTTTGCTTTTAAGTACAATAGTGCTGTTTACACATGCAGCTTTACACCACAGAGCCACTCTGGTTGGCTTTTATGCGGCAATCTTGAACAACTTGTTAAATTTGCAGACGACACAAAAGTAGGAGGAGTGGCAAACACTGTTGCAGCAGCAAAGGTCATTCAAAATGATCTAGACAAGATTCAGAACTGGGCAGATACATGGCAAATGACATTTAATAGAGAAAAGTGTAAGGTACTGCACGCAGGAAATAAAAATGTACATTATAAATATCATATGGGAGATATTGAAATTGGAGAAGGAATCTATGAAAAAGACCTAGGAGTTTTTGTTGACTCAGAAATGTCTTCATCTAGGCAATGTGGGGAAGCTATAAAAAAGGCTAACAAGATACTCGGATACATTGTGAAAAGTGTTGAATTTAAATCAAGGGAAGTAATGTTAAAACTGTACAATGCACTTGTAAGACCTCATCTTGAATATTGTGTGCAGTTCTGGTCACCTCGCTATAAAAAAGATATTGCTGCTCTAGAAAGAGTGCAAAGAAGAGCGACCAGAATTATTCCGGGCTTAAAAGGCATGTCATATGCAGACAGGCTAAAAGAATTGAATCTGTTCAGTCTTGAACAAAGAAGACTACGTGGCGACCTAATTCAAGCATTCAAAATTCTAAAAGGTATTGACAGTGTCGACGCAAGGGACTTTTTCAGCCTGAAAAAAGAAACAAGGACCAGGGGTCACAAATGGAGTTTAGAAAAAGGGGCATTCAGAACAGAAAATAGGAGACACTTTTTTACACAGAGAATTGTGAGGGTCTGGAATCAACTCCCCAGTAATGTTGTTGAAGCTGACACCCTGGGATCCTTCAAGAAGCTGCTTGATGAGATTTTGGGATCAATAAGCTACTAACAACCAAACGAGCAAGATGGGCCGAATGGCCTCCTCTCGTTTGTAAACTTTCTTATGTTCTTATGTTCTTATGCCTGTGATTGTACTTCAAAGGGGGTTTTGATGTTCTTGGAGTAGACTGTCGCTTAATAAGAAAGAGATTACTGTATATCTAGGTGCTGTATTTATAGTATACTGGTCCAGCACCAAGCCCACAAATAGTTATGAAATGTATTATACTGTACTACAAATAACACTAGACCGAATATACAAGGCTGTGTTTGCTTGTTGACTGCACCTGATACTTGAAGAACTCCCTTAGTTTTGTTATCTATAGTACCAGAGTTCCATGTCATCGCTGTGCAGTCCCCCACCTAGGAGTTTTTTTTTTTTTACACCAGTGTTCCCAACGCTGGCCCTCGATATCCATTATAGTACTGATATTAGTTCATTGATCTGGCCAATGATTTAGACTTGATTGGAACAAAGAGAACCAGAGTGGTGAATTACTGCTCTGTACAGGAAAAACATTGTATCCTCTGTCTCAGGACTCAACCGGAAAAGACTTTTGAAGAAATCATCAATGGTTAATTAATATCAAAGATCTGACAGGGGGTAAGCAGATAACTCGAACTAGGCAGTTTCAAGTTTGTCTCAGAAACTATACCCACAACACGGTCCCAGTCTGACTGCAAACATCTACCCATTATAGAGCATTGTGACTCCCACAACACACTCCCAGTCTGACTGCAAACATCTACCCGTTAGAGTATTGTGACTTGTTCTGCTTTATGTGAGCAATGTTTCTAGCAAGATTGTGTCAGCAATGAGATTCTTATCTGCTCTAAACAATATCAGTATTACATTTTATTACATATTCAACTTGTAATAAGTACCAGCTGGGTCCCATTATTTTTTAATCAGGTTTTATTCCGTTGGCACATGCTAATGTACAGTAAAATTACTCAGGTAATACTTAAGACAGACTCAAAACTACCCCAGGAGGAGAATTAGTCCAGTATTCAGTCGTAGTCAAAGACTCATTAAGGTAAGTGTAAACAAAATGGTTTGCGAATCTTGCTTCAACACCACTATAGTGGCAGTGTGAAACAGTATAAGAATATTGTAACATAAGTTACATGTATATAAGTTATGTCAGTGCAGTTAAATAGCAGAACTCTTGTGAGACTAATGCCCATCTAAACTGTTTGCTCTGCTTTTATTTGTATTATTTGACTGTGAATTTTACACAAGAGTCAGCCAGGCATGAGAGCTTGTGTGCGCGAACCATTCTGTTTTGTGCCAGATTTACTACTCTTTCAAATTTCAAAACAGATAATATGACTCAGCAGTCAGCAGCACCCATTCATTCTTCTGAAGTCATAGAAACACAGTGAAGTAAGCCATGATTTAAACAAGCCCAGAATTTGATATCCTTTTTCTTTAAAGAAGCAACAACTACAGGAATCATAGAGTATGAGATCTTCAAAAATGTAGACAGTCAAGGTTTTTTTTTTTTTTTTTTTTTTTTTTTTTTACAAGTGAAGGAGTCCATTGTATCTTCCTTTTTTAAGTAATGGAATATAACAAAATAATCTCATAAATCTTACCTATTTTGCACTTACATTAGCTAAATATCAAATATTTCTCAAAGAAACAGTTTTGAAAGAAACATGTTTTACCACCATCTTTAAGAACATAAGAAAGGTTACAAACGAGAGGAAACCATTAGGCCCATCTTGCTCATTCACCTCCTCCCTCACTTCCCTCCTCTCCCCAACCCTGACTCTCCTCTGTGCTCTGCTCAGCAAAAACCAAACTGCGCTCTGCTGAAAAGAAATGGAAGAGAACCAAACTCCCTGCTGCCCTAGACCTCTACTGGTTCCTCTTCTCCTCCTTCTCCTCTACTCTCGCCTCTGCTAAACGCTCCTATTTCCAACACTAACAACCCCTGGAAACCATTCTCTACCTTATCCTCCCTCCTCAACCCTCCCCCACTCCTCCTCCCTCCTCTCTCCTCTGAAGCTGCCTCTTCTCCTCTAAAATCTCTGATATCCGCATACTCTAACACCTCTCCCTCCCCCTCCAACCCCAACACCCTCTGTCTCCCCTACTAACTCACCCTTCTTCTCCTCCTTCTCTCCCCTCTCAGATTCTGACCTCTCCTCCCTCCTCCAGGGCCACAATCCCACCACATGCACCCTGGACCCCCTACCCACTCACCACTTTTAAGCTGCTGCTCCTGCTCTACTCCTCTTCATCTCCTCCCTTCTCAACACATCTCACCTCTCTGGCCTGGTTCTCTTCCTACCTCTCTGACCAAACCTACTAGATAACCTGGCATGGCTCAACCACCACACCTCACCCTCTCTCAACAGGAGTCCCCCAAGGATCAGTCTTGGGTCCTCTCCTGTTCTTTCTCTATATTTACTCCCTGGGCCCCCTCATTGCATCCTATGGTTTCTCATACCATGTCTATGCTGATGATGCTCAGATCTTCCTCTAATTCCCCCCTCTGACCCCACCATCCCCTCCTGTATCTCTACCTGTCTTTGTCTACTATCTCCTGGATGCACTCACATCACCTCTCTAAATCTGACCTCCTTTTCTTCCCCTTCTCATGTTCCCCCTATGATCTTTCTATCTTCATTTCCTCTGAAATCTACCATGCTCTCCCCCCCTCCTCAACCAAGAACCTTGGAATAACCCTGCCTCTCCTACTCCCAGCACATCTCCACTCTAGCACGCACCTGCCGATTCTTCCTGAGCAACATACAAACAATCCGATCCTTTCTCACCAACTACTCAACACAACTCCTCAATAAGGCCCTGCTACTCGCCCACCTAGACTACTGCAACTCACTCTTGGCCGGCCTCCCTGCGTCCACCACCTGTCTGCTCCAGCTCATCCAGAACTCTGTTGCTCGCCTGGTGATCTCTCTGCCTCACTTCTTCCACGTTATTCCACTGCTCTGCTCACTCCACTGGCTCCCGATCAGCACTTGCATCTAGTTCAAGACTTTTGTACTTGCCTACCGATGTCTTGACCAGACTGCACCCAGCTACCTCCAGACCCTCATCTCTCCCTACACCCCCACCCAACCTCTCCACTCCACCTGCAGTAGAAGACTGGCTATACCTCCGCTAGGCTCCACTGCCTCCAGAGCCCGCTTCTTCTTCTCCCTCGCCCTGCAGTGGAGGAATGACCTTTCTATGGATGTCATGACTGCCCAGCCCTTGATCACCTTCTGGCACCTCCTCAAGACACACCTCTTCAAACAACACCTGGAAAACTCAACTCTTCCCTTCTGGACAATGTAGCACTCTGCTTTTAATGCACTTAACTGCTCCATATTTTACTGTATTTAATCTAGCACTTAACCCAATCTGTACTATCTTGTATTTTACTTGCACTCATATCTAACCCCGATGTAACTATCAACACTGTTATCTGCTCTTAAACTGTCCAGATATCATATCTGTGTTTTGTATTTGCTCTTATTAGGACTGAAGTCATTGTATTTTGTATCTTGCTCTTAATTGTACTGTAATTCTTTATGTATTTTTTCTATACAACTTTAAGTCACCCTGGGTAAGGACGTCTGCTAAGAAATTAATAATAATAATAATAATAATAATAATAATAATAATAATAATAATAATAATAATAATAATAATAGCTTATTGATCCCAGAATCTCATCAAGCAGATTCTTGAAGGATCCCAGGGTGTCAGCTTCAACAACATTACTGTGGAGTTGGTTCCAAATTGCCTCCTATTTTCTGTTCTGAATGCCCCTTTATCTAATCTTCATTTGTGACCCCTGGTCCTTGTTTCTTTTTTCAGGTCGAAAAAGTCCCTTGGGTCGACATTGTCAATACCTTTTAGAATTTTGAATGCTTGAATCAGATCGTCGCATAGTCTTCTTTGTTCAGACTGAATACATTCAATTCTTTTAGCTGGTCTGCATATGACATGCCTTTTAAACCCGGAATAATTCTGTTCACTCTTCTTTGCACTCTTTCTAGAGCAGCAACATCCTTTTTGTAGTAAGGTTACCAGAACTAAACACAATATTCTAGATGAGGTCCTACTAATGCATTGTAAAGTTTTAATATTACTTCCCTTAATTTAAATTCAACACTTTGAATACATTTAATTTACATATCTGAGAAATATATATATATATATATATATATATTATATATATATATATATATATATATATATATATATATATATATATATATATATATTCTGAGTCAACATAAACTGCTAGGTACAGTACTTTACCCATTCCTGTATTAAATATAATTTGCCATGTGTCTGCCCAGTTCTGAATGTTGTCTAGATGTTAACAAGTTTGCTTACTATACCAGAATCTAAGTCATCAATGTAGACTAGGAAGAGCAGAGGACCTAACATTGATTCATGTGGTACTCCACTGGTTACCTCAATCCATTTTGAGGTTTCTCCTCTAATCAGTACTTTCTGTTTTCTACTTGTTTACCACTCCCTAATCCCTGTGCATGCATTTCCTTGAAACCCTACTGCGTTCAGTTTGAGAGTTAATCTTTTATGCAGGACTTTGTCAAAAGCTTTCTGGAAATCTGGCTTACTGGTCTGTAGTTACCTGGTTCGGTTTTGTCTCCCTTTTTGTGGATTGTTGTTAATTTTGCAATTCCCCTGTCTGTCGGTACAACCCCTGTCTCAAGAGACTGTTGCATGATCTGATCTGATTTTTTCTCTTCATCTATGATGTTGCCATTTGTATCTCGTTGACATTTGATTTCCTCTTTGAATGTTCTTTTGCTGTTATAATATTGGAAAAACTTTTTGGAATTGGTTTAGCCCCCTTGGCAATGTTCATTTCTATCTCTCTCTTGACCTTTCTAACTTCCTTTTTGATTTGCGCTTGCAATTTCAAGTAAAAACAAAACATGTCTCCTGTTACACCTTAAATACAGTGGCTCTTAAAAGTATTCACCCCCTTGGACTTTTCCACATTTTATTATGTTACACCATGGAATCAAAATTGATTTATTTAGGAGTTTTTGCCACTGATCAACACAAAAAAAGTCCATAATGTCAAAGTGAAAAATAAAATGTACAAATTGTTCTAAATTAACTTCAAATACTAAATAGAAAATTATTGATTGCATAAGTATTTACTGCCTTGAGTCAATATTTGGTAGAGGCACCTTTGGCAGCAATTACAGCTATGAGTCTATTTAGTCTCTACCAGCTTTGCACATCTGGGCACTACAATTTTTGCCCATTCTTCTTTGCAAAATTGCTCAAGCTCCATCAAGTTGGATGGGGACCTTTGGTGAACAGCAATTTTCAACTCTTTCCACATATTCTCAATTGGATTGAGGTCAGGGTTTGACTGGAACCACTCTTGGACATAGACCTTTTTGTTTTTAAGCCACTCCAGTGTGGTGTTGGCTGTATTTTTGGGGTCATTGTCCCGCTGGAAGATGAATCTTCTCCCAAGTCCCAGGTTTCTTGCAGACTTCAGCAGGTTTTCCTCCAGGATTTCTTTGTACTTTGCTGCATCCATTTTGACCTCCTATCTCCACAAGCTTTCCAGGGCCTGACGCAGAGAAACATCCCCATAGCATGATACTGCCACCACCATGCTTCACGGTAGGGATGGTGTTCTCAGGATGATGTGTGGTGTTAGGCTTGTGCCAAACATAATGCTTAGTGTTGAGGCCAAAGCTCTATTTTGGTCTCATCAGACCACTGAATCTTCTTTCAGTTGGACTCAAAGTCTCCCACATGTCTTCCGGCAAACTCGAGCCAAAATCTGATGCAAGTTTTTTTTAACAATGGCTTTCTTTTTGCCACTCTCCCATAAAGACCAGTTTTGTGAAGCACGCACGCCATTGTTGCTGTATGCACAGCGTCTCCCAGGTCAGCCATGGAAAACTGTAACTCCTTGAAAGTTGCAATAGGCCTCTTGGTGGCCTCCCTGACTAGTGCCCTTCTCGCTTGGCTACTCAGTTTTTGAGGACGGCCTGTTCTAGACAGATTCACAGTGCCATATTCTCTCCATTTCTTAATAATGGACTTTACTGTGATCCGGGGGATATTCAATGCCTTGGAAATGTTCTTATATCCTACACCTGATTGGTCCTTTTGAAGAACCTTATTGCAGATTTGCTTTGAATGTTCCTTTGTCTTCATGATGTAGTTTTTGTCAGGAAATGCACTAACCAACTGAGGGACCTTCCAGAGACAGATGTATTTAACCTGAAATCATGTGAAAAAATTGCACACAGGTGGACTACATTCAACTAATATTGTGACTTCTAAAGACAATTGCACAGAGCTTATTTAGGTGTGTCATAGCAAAGGGGGTGAATACTTATGCAATCAATTATTTTCAGTTTTATATCTGTAATTAATTTAGAACAATTTTTAGATTTTATTTTTCATTTTAACATTTTGGACTTTTTTTGTGTTGATCAGTGGCAAAAATTCCTATTTAAATCAATTTTGATTCCATGTTGTAACACAAAAAAATATGGAAAAGTCCAAGGGGGGGTGAATACTTTTACATACCTCTAATTTTCTAATATCCTGATATCTTCATAAACTGTTGCTGGAGACAGTTTATAAGAATTGAATCACTCTCCTCTTTCACTTATTTGCTTTAAGCAAGGGATTTCAGATCGGTATATGTCATCAAAAGCTCAATTAGAATCTAGAAACTCACTTTAAAGGGCAACATAAAACTCAGTGATCCAGTTAAAAATAAAAACACATTTTGTCGCAAATGTCTTTTTTGGTGGCACATTGTGTGTTCTGCTGTGCTAAAAGAACCAGGCTCTGCAGCTACTGGAGAGTCCATTAAAGGAGGTGTGGACATGTGATGGGTAACTACTAGTTGCATCACAGCTTAACTTTTAAGTCAGCATCTTTTATTGTACAAGGTTAATTTGCGAAAAAAACAAATAGTTTTCTGGTTCTGACTTACTGTTTTGCAGTGACTTCTTAAATAAATTACATTTAATTCAGTTGGATTTAATTCACAGAATATTAAACTGGAGAGACTGAGTTCATAAGGAACAAGCAGTAAGACTTCATTACAGTATGTGTACTTTTTGGACAACTGTACTTAAATTATATAGACTACATCATCTTAACCATATTGTCTTTTCCATAATGATGTAATGTTTCTGCCCTGATCCCAATCTGATACATAATGTATCCCTCATCAGAACATTTGAGACATTCCGGCCTAAAATACATTACATCGGGCCATACTGTATAGTCTACAGTGCAGGTCAACATATGTATATGAGAAATTCTGGAATTACACCTGTTTCATATTGTTCTTTCCTTTTAAATTAAATGTATGTGTATGTTGCTTGTCCTTCAAAAATAACTTTAATAAAGGGGCATGTGATGAGTCAAAGGGATTTCGGTCTGTGATTCAGCCTCCCGACAGTAGATGGCATCAAACCAACTCGGGACTTCCCTTACCAAGATCTCGTGACCATGGCAAAAGTCATCTTTTGAGGGGTGGCACCTTGGTGAGGGGCGGAAGTACGAGTATGTAAATTCCAGCCACTGGAGTCAAGTGAAGGATAAGGACACTTGTCAGTTGGGGATTGGTGTTCCACTGACTACAGAGGCGGGACATTACATACTAAAGGGAACGTACTACTGTGTTCGGGGTTGGTCCGAAAGTAAAATAGAAGGAGTAACGGGTGGAGGGAGAGACTGGTTTTGTGCAGAGGGATTTTTAAAACAAAAAACACTAACATTTCTTTTGTCTTTTTTGTTTATGTATGGTTCGCCACGAAGACAATTAAAGATGAGTCATCACGGTTTGTTTTGGATTTCACCCCTGCACTCCTTCCCTTACACCATTTTGTTTTCTTTTGTTATTTAATTATTTTGTTGTGTATCGATAATAAAAATAAATTATTTTATTTCTGTACACATAAATTACTGTCTGGACATTCCATTTAATACACGCTCGCCTCACAGGGCATTTTCAAGGAAAGTGGAAAATCAAGGCCATTATCTTTTGAGTGAATCAAAAACTCCATTTAGGAAAGAAGACTATTATATGCATTAATCAGTGACTAAAAAGCCTTCAGTAACAATTGCTCCTCACACATTCACTGCCATATTTGACTTATCACCAAGTCCTAACCACAGAAACACATTTACAAACCCATTTGTGCTTTCGAGACATTTTCAGTTCTCCAGTTTAGAGAGCTGTCTGAAACACAATCCTCAAACATAACAAAGCACAGTGTAGACTGGAGTGACGTAAAGGTTCTTATTTATCTAATACAAGCTTGAATATACTGTATGTCAAGTAAAAATGTTATTTGCACAATAGTATTTCAGGTGCCCATGCTATTCCTGTGTTTATGCAATGCTTTTCTACAACTTTTTCTGTGCTTTACTGCTGCTTTCACTGCTTTACTAAGCCTTAACTACAATGTACTACATGTTGCTATACTTTTACCACAGTATACTGAGGTTCGGACTTGGATCACTGATTCAGCAACAGTAGCGTGGCTTGGTAACCAATTCCATACACTCACTGTGCTGTGTGAAGAAGCATTTCCTCCCTTTTCTCCTAAGTCTGGCTTACTTATTTTTTAACTGTTTCCTCTGGTCCTGGTTTCTGAGTTTAAAGTATTGGCTTGTATTAACTTTGCCAGCTACTTTTAAGTTGTTTAAAACTGTGAATACATATTCCTTATAATTAAAGTTGTTTTCGTTTCACAGTTATCAAGGATTTCACGATTTCTGTGAAATGTACCCATTGCCGTGTAATAAGTAGTTCCCCATGAAAATTCCCTAAACGTGAAAGGTTCTAACCTGTCACATTCAGGAACCTGGCAGCTGATTTTGTTTGCTTCCTGTAAACGATTCAGCACATTGCATGGAGCTGTACAATTTCTTTAAAATATCTATAACAAAAAAAGCCACCAGCTGCATCAAAGTTCGGAAATAGATCATTCTGTCTAGTATAGAAAGGTCTGCTATTATTTTTAGTTTTATGTTTTTATTTTGTTTCACTGACGGTGAAAGTAGAATGCCTTTAAAAGATAGACATACAAACAAAGTGCTCTGTAATTTAGCATTTACTTTTGTTCAGGTAATTTAACTCTTCTACTCTTAAACAAATACAGTCTCATCCCTTTAAGACCTGACATCACTGTGGTTGCTCTTCGTTGGACTCTCTCCAAGGCCACAGTGTTCTATTCGTATTGCAGGGACCAGAAATTATTGCAGTATTCTAAGTGTGGTCTCACCAGTGTGTCACAGAACCTCATCTTTACCGCCTTTGATTTGTACTCTATGCTTTTGATTATAACCAAGTGTTCTGTTTGCCTTTCTAATTGCTTGCCTACTGTCTGGTTGGTGGGAGAGATGAGTCTTTTGCAACACCACAACCTTTCTTATAGTGGGCCTGTTCTAATTCCATACCACCCATTTGGTATTCATTGTGTTTGGACCAATTACAGCTTTCACAGTAAGTGTTTAGTTTCTTCATTAATCTGAGTTACACTTAACAGAGTTTTACAAACACTAAAATCTTAGTGCTATGTATACCTTACCCTACCAATTTATTTTTTAAACTTACCACCATTGCCCCTTAGTACAGAACCATTGATTTGCTACTGTTGAGTTGCTGTGTTGTTTTGATAAAGCACTATTAAAATGCAGGTGCACATAACAGTTACAGTATTAATTTGGCAGCATATCTTATATGAACGTCATTCAAGTGAAGTATGCACTGTAGGGTGTATGGTACTCAGAAATGTATTGTTGTTTAATTAAGGTACTGTCTTTCATTCCATCTGTGCCTTGTGCCATCAGTGGATAAGGACCTGGTTATTTGGAAGCACCCTGCAGCCAGGTAAGGACACAAGGTTTCACCTCCTCATCAGTCCTGAACCTTTGACATCACTTCAGGCCATGCTTCATTTAATGATCTTTGCACTGGGATTCATCCGATAGTCTTCCTTCACAAATGTAAAACCATTAAATGTAATGTCAGCACTCCATGACCTGAGTTGTTCATCACCGAGTTAGATGTTTGATTTGGAATAACTTTTCTTAATTGTGTAGCCATCCATAACAATAAATGACTCAATATAAACATATGCTTGTCTATTTGACTTTGAGCCTTTTCATATATGGCTTGTGTCCAAATGAACCAACCCAAGTTAACTGGTAAACAAACTGGTTAGGTTCCTTTTCTCATATGACTAAGCAAATTAATTTCAAGCTCATTTGCAAGTGAAGTGTTTGTTTAGTTGTACTGCTTCAACTTTTTTTTTTTTTTTATTAGGCTTCAAAGCAGAATGGCTGGAAGCCTGTTGTTCTTCAAAAGATTATTATTATTATTATTATTATTATTATTATTATTATTATTATTATTATTATTATTTGCTTTCCTTCTGCCTCAATGGTAAATCTTTAACAGCCCATAAAATGATAACTGTTGCAGGTAGAGACTCGCAGTTTGGAACGTTGATAGATACCTATGGCAAGTTGGTTTGGCAGCCATGTTACATTTTTGCAAAATTTCTCCAAAACCACTTATGCTAGGGCTCTGAAACTTGCTGTACATGTTTATGAATGATCAATCTTTAAAAGTTATTCAAAGAAAAAGTTTTTGTCAATGGCGGCCATGTTTATGACATCAGAGGTCAAAAGTGAAAGTAGTCGATAACTCCTTATAGAATGCAGATAGGGTCACTGTTACAATGGACCACATATAGGAACCCATATGTGTCTATCAAAAATAGTCATTGCCCGTGATGTTTGACCTCTCTTATGATAGGATTATCAATGCTGTTATTTCTTATCATCTGCCAAGGAGTTTAACAGCCCATAAAACAAAAACCTTTGCACGAAATCGCTTGCAGTTTGGTATGGTGGTACATGACTATGGCTAGTAGACCCTGAAAAAAATGGAGCGAATAGGTCACATGGTTTGGCAACCATGTTGGATTTTGCGTTTTTGGTAACTCATGTTGAAGACACTACAACAACAAAAAACATTGCTGCTATTGCCCTCAAACTTCACACATTTGTTGAGGAGAGGTATGCAATTATACATATTATGTGATGTGACACATAGCCACCATTTTTGTATTCTGCCTTTTAGCTTTAAAATGTAACTCCTCCAGAACCGCTGGACAGATTGAGCTAAAACTTTCCACGGATCTCATTAAACATAAGAACATCAAAGTTATTAAAATGGTGAGTTTTTATCAATCCAAGATGGCCTTAGAGAGTGCAGATCTTACTATGCAAGACATATAGTAAGCCACTTATCCAACCTGATCAATTAACTGCCTAAATAGATAAATATTAAAAATAGGCTATGAGAGTAATGACATTGGCAACAATTGCAGCATCTGCAATGGAAACAGAAAGCAAGCGTTGTAGCAATCAGCCTTTTGGTGCGTCTCCCTAAGTGAGGCGAGCTGTGCAGCAGTGATGATTGTTCGAATCCAGTATGGGGCTATGTCAAATTGTTTTCTTTTTTTCATTTAATTTTTTATTATTACTAAAGTTGTTTAAAATATCTTATTAAAAATCGAAATATTTTAGTGTAATTCAATTGAAATGTTTGTTAAGTTGTTATATGTAAAAGAGTTTAAATTGACACCTGTACCACATTACACTACGCAACATGCAAAACCTGCTTCCAGAGTCTCAGCATGGGAGTGTCTAAATACCAAAACACCTAACCTGTAATAAACTAAAAATAGTGTTCTGTGATATTTTCGAAGCTGGTAGCCTTAAAGTTGCTGGCAACACTAGTTTTTTTTTAGTTTTGTTTTGTTTTTTGTAGCTGAAATAACTGGAAACATTTTGTGGCACCCAGCCTATAGGGCTATAGATTTGACTATGCCACCCCTTAATTATACCAGGAGTAAGGGGAGCTCCGAGTATTGTGATCCCCGTATGAGTCCCTTCCAATTAAATGAAAGAATAACATAGGAAACGTACATATGGCTTACATCGTGCCTCAAGTAGACAACAATATTTATTAAAAAGACAGACATTGTTAAACAACAAATAAATGTTTGCTTTGTAATACATATATATTCAAAAGATATATAACATCAGTTATTATATGCTACAGTAGAGCCAGCCTAATAGAAAGCAAGAGTAAGTTTGGTAAACAATTTTAAAAAATGCAGGGAAGTTAATTTTCTAACAGGGTGTAGCAATGGTGAATAAACATTCACAAATAATGCTTAGAAAACTGTCAGTCGATCGGAATTGTGAAACCTCCCTTCATCTCCCTTGCAATGCCAACCCACTTAATGGTGTTTTACATTTATGTTCTCCCTCTATGCGGGATTGTTTTAATTTACTGAAACACATTGCATCTTTAGTAGTAAGTGTAAAGTCATTTTACAAAAATGTGGAGATTTATACTTGGTTATGTCCCTGACTAAAAATGTCATTAGCAAAGGTGGCTGGTTGTACTAACGAGGTCAAACAGTAGGTCATGTTTTACTAAACATTTTAAAACTAATAAACAATCAATTACCCTAATGAACACTATCGTAGTATGTTGCTTAAAACATAATTAGCAATATTCATAATAAAGTTGAGTTCTTATCTATAAACAGTAACACGTTTAAAGTTTGGGACTCGCTGTCTGTAGCCTAGTGTTGTTATCTTCAGCATATTTTAAGTGATTGAAAGCTGAAATTACTTTTTTTTTTTTTTTTTATTTTTTTTTTTAAAACATTTTTCTTATACCAATACACTATTGGTGAGCAATAATCGGTTCATTTGAAAACCAGGGGCTCAAGAACCAATGAGAAAATAAGGTTCTGCACAGTGCAAATAAATCACCTGTTCTGTCAAATTTAGTCATAGATACGAATCACAAGACAGAACAATTTATTGCAGCATTTTTTATATATAAAGTTAATATTTTCAGAGGTCGAACTTTACTTGAAAATATCGGCAGTTCCCATGTTTTACAAATAGTATTTGATAAACTTAATAAATTAATATACAAATCACACTCACATCAATATATATATATATATATATATATATATATATATATATATATATATATATATATATATATATATATATATATATATAGTAGACAGAGTAAATGAATAACCTGCTACATCAATCACATTGAATATAAAAGAAAATTAAAAGCTTTTTTAAAAACAAAAATGCAATTCTCAAGTCTGCAAAACATAAAAGTGCCTAATTGTGGTTTGAAACTGGAAAATGAATGGTTACCATGCAGAGGCATGATGGAAAATACTGTAAAGTGACTGCATCTGTATTTGTCACATTTTTGTTATGATTCTTTTGCCCAAAATCCATGGCCGAACATATACTTAAGAAAAATAAAAACGTGCTCAGTTCTTCTCAGTGCTGTAAAGAAACTACACCGCTCCGCTCCCCCGCTCCAAATACAACTGGCTCGCTCCACTATGCTCAAACTCTGGGTGTTCCTGCACTTGATACTGACAGCTGAGACCTTAGTCAGAACTGTGGCGCGAGCAGCAGGTGTGGCCACTGGATAGCGTGTTCTTTGTGTGTATGTCTGTGTGTGTCTCTTCTTGTCGTGGGTGTGTGGCAAAGTGCCCGCCAATGTGTGTATTTTGTGTTATATGTGATATGTCAATGTTGTTGTATAGTCATTGGTACACGGGATATAAACGGGTCTGTGTAACACGAGTGCTTAAAATATATATTTGTATTTCAGCACTTCACGTGCAAGTAAAAAGTAATAATATGTGAGCATGGGGAATTGCACTTTATTAATTTACATGCAGTTGTACCACGACTCCAATTGAATGATTGATTAACAATCGAGTCTCGGTACAGCTGCATAAAAGCAACATGTTTTCACTCACTTGGGGTTGTGTGTTTGGTGAGTGGAGAACGGGTGTGGAGAAGAGAGAATTAAAAAACAAGAAAAGTTGTTGTTTTCACTCATCGTGTTTGTTTGTTAGTTAGTTAAGTGTTAGTCCCTTTGTTTGTCTGTTTATTTTGGCCTCACGTGCCATGTGCTGTTTTTGTTAGGAGAGGAGCAGGTGCTTCCTCTGCCTCCATCATTTTCCCCTGCAAGTGAGGGAGAGCCACACCAGTCCCCTGTAATAAGGGTAGACTACACGCCGCTCCCACCTCCGCCACCATGAGACTACACACCACTCCCACCTCCCCCGCCAGGAGACTACACACCTCCGCCACCTCCATCAGCAGGAGCAGAGCAGCAGGAGCTGCCTCGGCCTCCGCCACCTTCACTGGTAGGAGACTACATGCCTCCGCCACCTCCACCAACAGGAGAAGAGCAGCAGGAGCTGTCTCTGCCTCCACCACTCCAGCGGCAGGAGCTGCCTCTGCCTCCGCCACCTCCACTGGCAGGAGCAGAGCAGCAGGAGCTACCTCTGCCTTCGCCACCTACACCAGCAGAGGGTGAATGCCTGCTGGGTCCCCGTCCACCAGCAGAGGATGAATGCCTGCTGGTATCACTTCCCCCACCATCAAGAGGAGAGGAGCTGGAGCTGCCTCTGCCTCCATCACCATCAGGGGGAGAGAAGCAGGAGCTGCCTCTCCCCACACCAGAAGGACCAAGAATAGATGCTGGCAGTCCTCCGAGAAGAGGGCCAACACCCGCACCCCAGCTTGTCTTGACTCCCTGCCTCGCTTCGACCAAGGATGCCTGCCTCTCTTCACCCAAGAATGCCTGTCACACTTCGCCCAAGGATGCCTGTCTCGCTTCGCCCAAGGATTCCTGCCTGGCATTGCCTGGGGTTGCCTGTTGCTCCGCATCGCCTGGGGTTGCCTGTTGCTCCGCATCGCTTGGTGTTGCCTGTTGCTCTGCATCGCCTGGGGTTGCCAGCTGCTCCTCATCGCCTGGGGTTGGCAGCCGCTCCGCATTGCCTAGGGTTGGCTATTGCAATGGCGCTGGCTCCGTTTTACTTTCAAATAACAAAAATAAATAAAAGGTTTTAACAAAAAATACATTTGCTCACAGAGTGAAATAAAAGATTTAAACATTCTTGTTCCTGTATGTTTTGTTTTAAATATCTCCTCTCGCTCTCACGTTCTCCACTTCTGAACACCCACCACAACTGCAAAGAACTGCAGGCTTTTATGCAGGTGACCATCTCCCGATTAGCAATAAATTAAACAATTAATTAATTGGGAGATCATCTTCTGCACAAGGTTTTTAATTGTGGCTGGGACTTCCCATCCATGCTACAAAACACAAAAACAAAACAAAACAAACACAGCTACACCATCATAAATACAATAACAAAACATACGCATTCACCGACGTTTATATATAAACAATATATGTAATAATAAATAATAATACAAACACAAAATAAACTGCACACGGGTGGATGGGGAGACCCCGTTCTAAAAATAAATAAATAAATAAAACCAGCAGGGCTTTCCTACCTCGCTGCTACATATCCCTCTGTTGGTGGGGCTGGAGGCAGAGGTAGCTCCTGTTCCTCTCCTTGTGTTGGTGGAGGCAGAGGTAGCTCCTACTCCTCTCCTTGTGATTGTGGGGGTGGTGAAGTAAGAGCGGTGCAGGCAGCAGGTCTCTTCCTTCTGCTGGCGGAGGTGAGACCAGTAGACTCTCTCTCTCTCTGCTGGTAGGGGTGAAGCCAGCAGGCATGCATCCTCTACTGGCAGAGGTGGAGGCAGAAGCAGTTCCTGCTCTTCTCCTTGTGCTGGGGTTGACAGTGGTGGCGGTGATGGGAGTGAAGGTGGTGAGACCAGCAGGTATCCTTCCTCTGCTGGTGGGGGTGATGCCAGCAGGCATGCTTCCTCTGCTGGCGGAGGTGGGAGCAATGGGTAGGCTTCCCATGGCGGTGGAGCTGCCACCAGCAGGCAGTCGCCCTCCGCTGGTGGAGGGGTGGGAGGCAAGTTGTCCTCCCCCAGGGTTAAAGGCAACACCAGCAGGCAATCTCTCTCTGCTGGTGGAGGTGGGAGTGATGAGCAGTCCTCCCAAGGTGATGGAGGCACCACCAGCAAGCATTCTCCCTCTGCTGGTGGAGGGGGAAGAGGCAAGTCATCGTCCCTCGGGTTTGGAGACAACACCAGCAGGCAATCCCCCTCTGCTGGTGGAGGTGGGAGTGACTGGCAGTCCTCCCACAGCAATGGAGCTACCACCAGCAGGTATTTGCCTTCTGCTGGTGGGGGTGGGAGTGGCAAGCTGTCCTCCCATGGAGCTGGAGGTGGAACCAGCAGGTATACTTCCTCTGCTGGTGGAGGTGGGAGGGGTAAGCAGTCCTCCCAGGGTGGTGGAGGAGGAACCAGCAGGTATTGTCCCTCTGCTGATGGGTACCTGGTCTGTGGAAGTTCGGCCTTCACCCTCTTGGGATGTGGACGCACCAACTCCCCCTTCTTGGGCTGTGAACTCACCGACCCCCCCCCCCCATTGGGCTGTGGACGCACCGACTCCCCCCTCTTGGGCTGTGGATGTTCGGGGCTCCTCACACTCAGACGCAGGACATTCAGGCTTATTATTCCTCTGCTGGTGAGGATGGGTACAGCAGGAATTCTTGCAGTGGGAGGGGGAAGTTGAGTGGAGATTGCCCCCACTCCCCACAGAGGTAGCACTCCTGTGTCACCCCTATGGTGTGGAGGAAGGTTCCCCAGCTGCTCTCCTCCAGTGGCTGCGGTGGAACCAGCAGGCTATCTTACTCTGCTGGGGCAGGCTTGGGCTGTGTCTGTTTTGGCTCCTCCCTCTTGGGTGTTGGCCCGGTCTGATCCCTCGCCCAGAACCACTCTGCCGCATCCCCAACCAGGCCCTGATTCCAGGCGGCCTCATATCTTTTTAATTTGTGGATGGGACTTCCCGTCCACGCTACAAAACACAAAAACAAAACAAAACAAACGCAACTACACCGTCATAAATACAATAACAAAACATACGCGTTTATATATAAACAATAAATACAAATAAATAATAATACAAACACAAAATAAACTGCACAGGGGCGGAGGGGGAGACCTCGTTCTAAAAATAAATAAATACATTAAACCAGCAGGGCTTTCCTACCGCCAAGGAGAATAATGTTTTTTCTCAGCATTCAAATGTGTTAGTATACTACCCTTTAGCACTGATATGCACCAAAATAGACATATTTTTTTCACCACTCATGGATGTACATTTGCAACTAAAATTATACAATGTTTACACTTTCAGTACTGTCAGCAAGTCCATTCTGCCAATATTTTACTTTCAAATCTTTTCTCATTTCTCTTGTATTACTTTACTTATTACTCTCTTGACTTGTCTATTTACCATACACATTCTCGAATAGATTTCCCTCACTTTATTCATTATTTGATCAAGTAAAAAACATTGTCAATGTAAAAAAAAACAACTTAGAAAAAAGCAGCAGCCATTTAAGTGATGATATCAAACACAAAAGCCCAAATTAGGCGAAGCAATTTGGACCACCTTGTCAAGCATCAAGCAAATAGGTTACAATTGGAAAGGTGCTGAGGTGTGAGTGAGGTACTGCATGTACACAATAGTTGCTTCTAACTTGGCTTCTTTTTTTCATCACTCAACTTTACATTGAAATGCTCTTTGTACAACTTCAAGGGGATTGTGACCATTCCCTTATCAGCTCAAAAGTCACATCTGCAACAAAAAAACATTGACAATGCACAACCAAAAAAAAGGCTCCAACATCCCAGCCCTGGATCTGCAATGCCTGCCCCATCAACTGTCACTTCCCATATACATTCTCATTGTACCTTGCACTCATTGCCACTATTGGTCTTGTTCATCATCTTCATTGTTGGCTATATATTGCTTCATGCTCTTTCAGGTATTCTTATATGTATGGGCTAAATGTCTGTCTATGTGTGCCCTGATCTACCTGGACCTTACCTGCATGTTGTCCTTCCCAAAGCATACTTGTCTGCGCCTGTGATGATGCCTCTCTCATTCCCTGTCTGTCTTTCTCTCTGTAGTAGTGCTTGTAAGGATAACCAAGAACACTTCAGTCTGTGTTGAGCACTTTCCTTGGCACATGTGTCTTAGCATCTTTATTCTGGTTAAACCCAGCTGATAAGGGAACGAGCATTTCAATGTAAAGTGGAGAGATGGAAAAAAGAAGCCAAGTTAGAAGCAACAATTGTGTGAATGTTGGGCCCCAGCTCCTTTCCAATTGTGCCTATTTGCTTGATGCTTGACAAGGTTGTCCCAATTGCTTCTCCTAACTTGGGCTTTTGTGTTTGATATCACCACTTTAAATGGCTGTTGTGTTTTTCTAACTAGTTTTTTTACATTGACATTGTTTTTGTTATAGATACATTTATAAAGAGTTTAGCTCTTAGGGACAGTGTGGCAGGGTAGAAGCTCTGCTGCTGTAAATAGTGGATGTGGGAATGTAAAGTTGGCAGGGATGGGGTTAAATCTGTCTCTGCCAGCAGTCACAGCTGTTGCCATTCCCCAATTAGGTAATTGATTCTAATTGGGGAGTGGTCACATGTATAAAATCGATAAAGTATAAAAGGAGAAATCATTTGTTTTGGTGGGTGTGAGTGTGAGTGTGGGTGTGGGTAGATGTGGATGGGTGGGTGTGTGTGTCTGCCTGTAAGTCTGTAACTGCCCAAAATTCATGTTTAATGGTATCAGTATTGAAAGATTTTCAAAGCTTTGCAAGGCAGTTACAGTCTGTACAGTTCTGCTTTTTTATATTGTCTGGCTTGAACTTGATTTGTAAGATAGAATTACTTACTCACGACTGTAACACCTGCGTAGACTGTGCTGAACAAGATCTTGGTACAACAGATTATATTTAAAACCTGATGTGGCAGAGTGTCCCGACCCTTTATGTTTATAAATGTTTTCTGTTGTATGTAGTGTGTTTAATATTGGTGTTTATGTATAAAATACACAGGATATAAATATGGGTTGCGAGCACAAGTGTTTAAAATGTATATGTTGTATTTAGGCACGAGGATTGCACAGCACTTCATGTGCAAGTAAAATAATATATGAGCACGGGGAATTGCACTAATATTAATTCACATGCAGCTGTACCGAGACTCCAATTGAATGATTGATTAGCAATCGCGTCTCGGTATAGCTGCATAAAAGCTGCATGTTTTCACTCACTCGGGGTTGTGTGTTCGTGAGTGGAGAATGGGAGAGAGAAGGAGGGTTTTGGGGGTTTTGAGAGCAATTGCTACAGCATGCTAGAAGTGCCAGCACGGTACTTTTTTGTCTGTTCGTCCATTGTCTTGTTTAGTGTTGTCCGTCTTGTTTACCTTTTTATTTTGGCCTCAAGTGCTTTGTCCTGTTTTGTGTGTTTTGTTTAAATCTTTTTGTTTATTATTATTTACAATAAAACCCTGGATGCCCTAGCGTCGCAGATTCACAGCCCTACCTTTGTTGTTCTTCGTCCTTCTTCTGGTCTGTCGTCACCCCTGCAAAGCCATCCTGTTCTCACCTCAGTAGAGCTTTTCTGTATCTATTGCATAGTCATTTAGAAATGTGGACAGTAATGACTTCACTAAAGGACTTGTTATTTTTTTTTTGGGTTGTTGTTCTTGGCCCAGCTCTTTTATTTAACCCTGCATCACCAGTTAAAACCAACATTACTAACTCTGACCAGCGGGGCTCTTTGTTGGAATTTCCAACATTGGATTTTTTTTCTACCAGAGCTTTCATGTTTTATGCACAACCAGTCGTTATATTTTTGCTACATTTTGTCACCGTTAAATTTGCAAAAAATATTTGTTGAATGATATAATAAAAGCAATATTATTGCAACAACAAAAGAAAATCTGTTATAAATGGTTACCTGCAAAATGTATATTGCTTTTCTAATTTATTGTATGTGATAAAGCCGTAGGGGTATGGGTTATCTGTGGGTTTTTTAATCTAAATACTGGTGAAATTAATCCAATGATTGTCGTTACAGTGTTTTAAGTAAGAGAAGGCCTATTTGATACACTAAAAGAGGAAGATGCCATATAGTTTTACACAGCTGCGTAAACAGTGCAGTGCCTTCCCTGTACACCTGCAACTTCCATGTCATTTTTCTAAACCGTTCAGTTGAGTCATGGCAAAAAAAAAAAAAAAAAAAAAAGTGTGTGTGGGGGGGGGGGGGGGTCAAAGTTCACTACCCTACCAATAGAGTTAGAAATACACCATTAGGATACAATTATAGAACCAGTGGATTATGCTAAAGAAATCTTATCAAAAGCGTAACCAGACCACAGCATTACAAACAATGGCAGCTCAAAACATTTGAAACATATCCCAGATATTTGGTAAAACATGTTACCAAATAATGGATGGTTGTGATGTACAATCATGTTGAACACTGCTTGGCAGTGGTGCCTTATACCAAGCTTGGTAAATCAAGGTTGATCATATTAATAGATAATGAACTAAACTTGAACATCCTGGAATGTGTTATTCCACAACTCTTGAAATGAATTCTGTTCAAAGTGGTCATAAAAGTTTCAAGCTGTGTTGCTATGGGGATATATTTGATATGCTGGAACACTTGTTAGCCAGTGAGATTACTCTCTCCATTCTTGCTATTTTATAAACAGTAGTAAACATGAAACCATGTAGTTGTTCTAATGAGGTAATATGGCACTACAGTGGATTACCAGTATGTACTCAATTTCTATCTGTGAATTTTACCTTGTTCTACCCTCAGTACACGAACACTGCATTGACAGTAAAGACTATTGGTAATGTAGACTCATGAGACTAGCAAAGGGGGCTATCTACTCTACATCCTGACTTGCATTTGTTTTTGTAACACGTGTGTATCTGGTCAAGCTCATGTAATACAAACACACACACACACACATGCACACATATGCACACGCACAGGCAGAAGGTCATGTGGTAGCTTTGCAGATTTTATAACATGTAAATGTGTCTGAACAGGTGGGGACAGTCATGAAAATGACAATAGCAGTGACACAGTGCATTGCGACTTATGACCCTAAATAGCTGAATTAGGGCAACACTTATCCAATTGTCATGAAACTTGGTAACAACATTTTTTACATATGTTATTAATAACGTTAGATTCTGGGGATATAGGAGGAGGTCTGTCCATATATATATATATATATATATATATATATATATATATATATATATATATAATAAAAACCGATAAATTCACATTCATGGGGTGAGTTCGGAGAGCTTCAGCCCCCACCTTCCTTCCCTCTGCACGTGTTCATTACCCTGACCTATCCTGATGTGGAAACCAAAACCTTACTTGGTTGCTCCACAGTAGCAGGCTGCAGCAGCTGTCCAATACCATGCATACTTTACAGGCAGGCAAACACAGATGGCACTACTGAAGTAGCTCCAGTTTCACCAAGAAATTCACTGACTGTCTAGAGGAGAATAGCCCAGCTATGTGACCCACTGTAACAGAGTGATGTTACATACGTGGGTCGTCACTGAATAATACTGAAGCAGACACAGAGCTTGACACGTTGCACAGGCATGCAGATTTAATAAACAACACTGGTGTGGCCACTAGGATACCAGCAATGGTAGCCCTGTGTCAGATTTAATAAAGAAAACAAAACAAAACAAAGTTAAAAGTTTGCCATACATGGTGAGTGCTAGTCTCTATAATAGAAATGTTTTGCTCGAAGAACCTGCTACTCTACGTAACCCTGTCTATACAGTGGTGGGATCAACATCCCTTAAACTGACCTACTTCTGGGCTCCCGGAGTCCTGGCATCCTCACGGGGACTCCGGCCTCTTCAAACAGCCTTTTCAAATGGTCGGCTGGACAATGCCTTCACGAGCACCATCTTGGAGTAAACACAGCAAGCTTGCACTCATCATCTGCCTGTACAGCTAGGGCCGTGCAGTAGCCTTGAGCTGCGGCACACACACTTTTTGAGTTCTGTGCAGGCTTCCCGGGCATGCCCCGCAGCCAATCAGTACCTCCAGATCAACTCAGCACCGGGAGAGCCTACCTGCTCAATTTTGCTTAGCAACCCGTCTCCTGTTGCACATTCCACGAACCATGCATGCTGTTAAGCTTGTGAAATAAAGCTATTTCTTCAGTACACTAGGACATAAAACTATACTTCCTAGTTGGCAGGGAAAGAGGGGGATAAACTTAAATTTAGGATTCAGAAATGAAATAATGGGCACCTCAGGAATGGATCAGTGTTGGCCACGTGTAACCCTCTGTAACCAGGTCTTGTAACTTAACTGGTGCATCTCTAACACTGTTTGGAATTTGATGTTTATGGTGAGTTTTCCTCCGTCCTGTAAGGGCTATTTTCAGAAAGGGAAATGGTCTCACCCACACCGTTTTGATCTAGGGTCTAATTCTGGGAAGTCTCTCCATCTCCAAAGTCTCTCCATTTCCATATTTTGAACTGTTTCCCAATTCTTCCTGTTCCCTAAAAGCTTGCCTGAAATGTCCAGTTAAAATCAGCTGGATACACATAATTATGGATTGCTAAAAAAGATTTAACATCCTTGTTAAAATAATTTTAATGAATGCTAATACAAGACAGATGGCACTTAATATTTTCAAAGCACAACTTTAAAAAAAAAAAACTTTATCCCTCACGCGCTGGCAAAAATGTTGAGTCATGTTTAGTCTGATAAAAATAAAAAAATAATAATCAATAAATATATATATATATATATATATATATATATATATATATATATATATATATATATATATATATATATATATATATATCTGCTGTTTAGTTTCCTGATCTTGTCTTAACTCAGCTTTTTCATCACATCATTGAAACTCATTTTTAAAAGTTAATCTCAGCAAGGCTCAAAGCCACCAGCCTAGATGCTGAAGATTATTTCCACTAGCCTTAGTCAGTATTCCACAGGGGCTTTTTGAGTCAGAATGGTTGACAAAGTGTTCACAGGAATGTTGAAATCTTCTTGTACACCTCGACTTTTGTCTACTAGGATAATGCACATTTTTCGCACTACTTCATGGAATTGGCATTGATGCTGAGCACTATGGTAACTCCAAAAACTGTCTATGATGCTTGAAATACATTATAAGATTAGTAGTCCCAAAACAACACTAGAATACACTACTAAGGCAATTTGTTTGATAAAAAATCAATTTCCTGGAGGGGCTCCAAATTAATTTGCACAAGTAGGAAATTCGTGTTAAGTGAATTTGTATTATAAGTAATTAACAATAAATGACTGCTAAATTTATTTCGGAACTGTTCCTTATTTGGTAAAAAAAAAGCTGCAACTCTCTGTTTTCAGACAATACAGAACGGGTATGTTCTGTTTTTTTGCTTGACTTTATTTAATCTTTAATTGAGCTTTCAGTACCAGTTTAAGCAGAGCTGTGCTCCCAGTAGATTCCATTTCACACTTTTGAGAAAAATAAGACAATCCCCAGCACATGCACATTTGGTTGCAGATGTTTTGCAAAATAAATTTACAGTACATTTTGACAGCTGCATTGTTGATTAATTAAAACCAGGTCTGGGAGGCTGTGTGGTCCAGTGGTTAAATAAACAGGCTTATAACCAGGAGGTCCCCATTTCAAATCCTAGCTCAGCCACTGACTCACTGTGTGACCCTGAGCAAGTCACTTAATCTCCTTGTGTTCCATTTCTCAGGTGAAATGTTGTTGTAAGTGACTCTGCAGCTGATGCACAGTTTACACAAATTAGTCTCATATCTTATAAAGTGCTTTGTGATGGTGGTCCACTATGAAAGGTGCAATATAAAAATTATTATTATTATAAATGTCTCTACTACAAAAAAGAGCAGACCCATGAAGACACATCTTGAACACTGGTGTTGCTTACTTTAGAGCTCTTCAGGTAGTAAACCAGTAGGCTGATGAGGAAAAAAGCTTTGTGGGGAACTAGAAGCATAGTGTAATAGTCTTTAGTAGAGATGATATTGTTGTGAACCTTGTTAACCTCATATTGAACTAAGGATAAGTGAAATGGTATTCAGCAGCTAGTCTTGTGGCTATGAACATTACTGGACTTAAACATTTTAAAAAGTTTCAATGATGTGATGAAAACCAGAAACAAGACTATAATTGGCCATAAAATAACAAGAATAAAATTAGGGTAATAGAATAATCAATTTCTACGTTTAACATCAATTTAAGTCATATAACATTTCCCACGCACTACTTTCATCATGGTAATATTTGTGTCTGCTTTAATCAAGTTATTGCTCATTTTGATAGCTGATTCCCACCTTGCTGGTTCATTGAAACATTAAGATGGAATAAGAATAATACACACAAGCACAAATGGGCGTTAAAATATATCATTAATAAATACCACTTAATACAAATCACGGTATTCTTAACATTCTCTATGGGTAGAGTATTGCAGTGGCACGGGCTAATGGTTCCATTCTGATGTCCCAGGTGTGCTCAGAGGTTTGATTCTCAGAGCTGCATTGAGGTCAGAGTGCTGCTTACAGGTGAAACATTATTCTGAGGTTAGATCAGGATGTGATAACTGAAACAGAAATGATACAAAGTGAATCTAAACAAAGAGAAGAATGCATCTGTTAAGATATCATATCAAACCTCATACCATATTATGTTAAAATTACTGCTAGTCACACTTTTCTAATTCTGGTCCTGTACTGTTTTTTTCAGCTGAGGTTTATTGACGTTTTTTTTTTCACTTTGACTGGTGAAGATCTTTTACCCAGCAGCTACACTGTAAATTCACTCCCTATGCCGCAGGTATGTCCTGAAACTCTCTGTGCTGCACATACTGTATGACAAGCTGTTTATTAATTTTTTTTAGGCGCTACTCTACATTTCACCATGCTTACTCCATGTGAAAGGGATATAGTGGCGGTCCGTATGCATGTCACACGTCACACATTGTTGCATATATCTGGAGAACCACTTAACTAGTTGCCATGAAACAGTACGCGGTATTAACACTATTAGCATGCGTTACTGAGAATGTCAGATTCTGGGGAATCACAGGTATGGGGGTGGGGTGTCTGTCTCTCCATACATCTGTATGTCACACTTACATTTGTGCATATATCTGGAGAATTGCTTTGCCCATTGTGAGAAAACATTTCAGCGTTAATTCTTATTCTGTACTGTACGTACTTTGCTGAAACACTTTCAATTAGATTGTTTGAGCAACGTGAGTATAATAGTTATGATGGCTACAACATAGTTCAAATAGAGAAGGATGGGAACTGTTTCTTTAGATGTTTAGTTGTGGTTTTATATGGTTCATAAAATGACCATCGAACAGTTAGACATAATGTAATAGAATTAATGGAAAGCAATATAAAACGATATGAAATGTACATCGACTCAGTGACCCATATTGAAAAACTGAAATTAAGTGACGGGAGTATAGATTCTTGGGTTACAGAGGCAGTTCTGGCAGCTGTAGACCTCTTAAATGGGCGCGGACATGTATACACAAGAATAAGGATTGTTTTAAATACAAAGGCACAATAGAAGCTATTAAAAATAAGAACAATCCAATTAATATTTTCTATAACAATAACTCAGATTCTCAGTTATTGTATTTAAAGATAAAGAAACTGGAAGAAAATCTAAATACTGTGGCATAATTAAGAAAGATAATCAAAATAAATCTAAACCAGTAAAAATAAACCAGTTTAACGTAAATAATAAAATAGAAAATAGAGAATTAAACATGAATAGTACAGAGAATTCAAAACAGAGAGATAAAGACCCAAAGAATAGAAATGGTACCAAGTACACTCAAGATAAGGCAGAAGACATGGAAAATCACCCTATGTGAATGATAGTCAGCACGATTGATAATACAACACACATAATAGCTGAAATAATGGAAAAACTTAGGTCACGCATTGAGAAATTGCCAAAGTCATGTTAAGGATATAACACAATTTTTAAAAAGACTTGAATCACTAAACCACAACCTTCCAGAGAATACAATTTTATTTTGCATGGATGTAAAATCCTTGTACCCCAGTGTTCCTCGTAAAGAAACTTTAGAAGCTTGTCAAAAAGTACTAGATAGTAGACTAGATAAAACTATGCCAACAGAAGAAGTGCTGAATATGATCAACGTAGTTTTAGAAAACAGTTATTTTACATTTCTTGAAAAGAATCACAAACAAAAAACAATGGAACAGAAATAGGATCTAAATTAGGAATGCATTTTGCCAGTACATACATGGGGAAATGGGAACAACAACTGCTTAGAGAATTGGAAAGAGAACCTTTAGAATACATTCAGTTTTAAGATGATATTTTTGTGGTTTGTGTAGAAGAAGCTCTTTTCCAGTTTCATAAAATGGCAAATAAAATACACAGTAATATTAAGCTGGACCTTTGATGGACAAGAAAATAAATATAATTTTAGATAGCATAGTAAAACTTGAAGAGTGTTCAGTTGAGACTGACCTCATCTGTAAAACCTATTGACATGCACCAGTATTTACACATGTCCTCTGCACATCCAATACACACTAAAAGGGTAATAACGAAGAGTCTACGAATAAGAATATGAAGAATATGCTCTAAAGAAAGTAACTATGTAAAACAAAGAAATGTATTAAAAACAAATCTTAAAAGAGGATACAAAGAAAGAATTATAAAGACAGAGTTAAGAAAAGTGGATAAACTAAAAAGAGATGATCTACTAGATTGTAAAAATAGAGATAAAAAGGTCAAAAGAGTCCCATTAGTAATGACTAACTTTCTAAGTTAGTAATGACTAAATATTTCTAAGATAATTTGGAAGCACTTGCAGATTCTACATAATTAAAAAAAAAAGTGAAAAAAAAGTATTTCTTAAGGCCCCAGTAGCAGCATTTTAATTTAGGTTATATTTTAGTTCACAGTAAATATAAAAGAATAATTGACAGAATAGGTTCTACAAATACTTGCAATAGTACATGTAAAGTGTGTAAATACATGGACAAAATAGCAATGTTGTTTATGGAATAGCCTGTGGAAAATGTGATGAAATAAAATGTTGGAGAGACAGGAACAACTTTTATATAAAAAAGTTATACTATGACACACCTAAATAAGCTCTGGTGCAACCAATTGTCTTTAGAAGTCACATAATTAGTTGAATGGAGTCCACCTGTGTGCAATTAAGGTGTTTCACATGATTTCAGGTTAAATACACCTGTCTCTGGGAGGTCACACAGTTGGCCAGTACATTTCCTAACAAAAACAACATCATGAAGACAAAGAAACATTCAAAGCAAATTCGGAATAAGGTTCTTCAAAAGCACCAATCAGCGGTAGGATATAAGAACATTTCCAAGGCATTGAATATCCCCCAGATCACAGTAAAGTCCATTATTAAGAAATGGAGAGAATATGGCACCACTGTGAATCTGTCTAGAACAGGCCGTCCTCAAAAACTGAGTATGTGGCTCAGAAGGGCACTAGTCAGGGAGGCCACCAAGAGGCCTATGGCAACTCTAAAGGAGTTACAGTCTTCCATGGTTGAGGTGGGAGACACTGTGTATATGGCAACAATAGCCAGGGTGCTTCACAAAACTGGCCTTTATGGGAGAGTGGCAAAAAGAAAGCCACTGTTGAAAAAAACTAAAATCACATCAAATCTCGGCTAGATTTTGCCAGAAGGCGTGTGGGAGACTCTGAGACCAAGTGGATGATGATTATATGGTCTGATGAGATCAAAATAGAGCTTTTTGGCCTCAACGCTAAGCGTTATGTTGGGCGTAAGCCTAACACCACACATCATCCTGAGAACACCATCCCTACTGTGAAGCATAGTGGTGTCAGCATCATGCTATGGGGATGCTTCTCTGTGTCAGGGCCTGGAAAGCTTGTGAAGATAGAGGGATGCAGCAAAGTACAGAGATATCCTGAAGAAAAACTTGCTGAAGTACTAAAACTTTTGAAGTACTAAAACTATATCTATATATATATATATATATATATATATATATATATATATATATATATATATATATATATATATATATATATATATATATACAGTGCCTTGCAAAAGTATTCAGACCCCTGACCAATTCTCTCATATTACTGAATTACAAATGGTACATTGAAATTTCGTTCTGTTCGATATTTTTTTTTAAAACACTGAAACTTAAAATCAATTATTGTAAGGTGACATTGGTTTTATGTTGGGAAATATTTTTAAGAAAAATAAAAAACTTAAATATCTTGCTTGCCTAAGTATTCAACCCCCACACATTAATATTTGGTAGAGCCACCTTTCGCTGCAATAACAGCTTTAAGTCTTTTGGAGTAAGTATGTACCAGCATTGCACACAGTGTCGGAGTGATTTTGGCCAATTCTTCTTGGCAGATTTGCTCCAGGTTGTTCAGATTGGTTGGACGACGCTTGTGGACCGCAATTTTCAAATAGTGCTACAGATTCTCAATGGGATTGAGATCTGGACTTTGACCTGGTCACTGTAGGACATTCACCTTTTTGTTCTCGAGCCATTCCAATGTTGCTTTGGCCTTGTGCTTGGGATCATTGTCCTGCTGAAAGGTGAATTTCCTCCCAAGCTTCAGTTTTTTAGCGGACTGAAGCAAATTCTCTTGCAGTATTTTCCTGTATTTTGCTCCATCCATTCTTCCTTCAATTGTAACAAGATGCCAAGTCCCTGCTGATGAGAAGCATCCCCACAGCGTGATGCTGCCACCACCATACTTAACTGTAGGGATGGTGTGTCTTGAGGCATGGGCAGTGCTAGGTTTGCGCCACACATATGCTTTGAGTTTTGGCCAAAAAGCTCTATCTTGGTCTCATCTGACCACAAAACCTTTTCCCACATTGCAGCTGGGTCATGCTCATGCTTTCTGGCAAACTCCAGATGCACTTTAAGATGGTACTTTTTGAGTAACGGCTTCTTTCTTGCAACCCTCCCATACAGGCCAGTGTTATGCAGAGCTCTTGATATGGTTGACTGGTGCACCATTACTCCACTCCAGCCACTGAACTCTGTAGCTCCTTCAAAGTGATTGTTGGCTTCTCTGTGGCTTCTCTCACAAGTCTCCTTCTTGTTTAAGCACTGAGTTTTTAGGGACGGCCTTTCTTGGCAGTGCCTGGGTGGTGTGATGCAGCTTCCACTTCCTGATTATTGATCCAACTGTGCTCACTGGGATATCCAAACACTTGGATATTATTTTGTACCCTTTCCCTAATCTATAAATTTGTATTACTTTATCTCTAACTTATGTAGAATGCTTCATTTTCCTTCAGATTCACAGCCTTACCAGTGATTCTTCAACAGTGGGGTTTTTATCCAGAAAATGTGACAGCAACTTTAATGGTTCACAGGTGGAGGAGGTAATTGTGTCCTCGTTAGGGCAATTTCTTTCATCGGTGCAAACTGGGAGCTTCCACAGCACAGGGGTTGAATACTTATGTAAGCAAGATATTTCAGTTTTTTATTTTTCTTAAAAATATTTCGCAACATAAAACCAATGTCACCTTACAATAATTGATTCTGAGTTTCAGTGTTTTTTAAAAAAATATCGAACAGAACGAAATTTCAATGTACCATCTGTAATTCAGTAATATGAGAGAATTGGTCAGGGGTCTGAATACTTTTGCAAGGCACTGTGTATATATATATATATATATATATATATATATATATATATATATATATATATATATATATATATATATATACATTTCCATTACATGAGAGTAGATGTTAAACTTCATGCTGATTTGAACTCTGCTCTCGCCAAGATAAGCACCAACTAAGGTGTAGTTTTACAGTAAACTAATGTCATCCATCTGCATCTCCATCCATGTGCGTTGGTTTCCATCTGATGATGTAGATATCCTTCTGTCTGATGTTGATTGCTGAAGTGTAATGCTGGCTCCAGGGATCAGCCTATTTTGCCTCCCCAGCACATCAACACACACAACGGCTGCGATGCTGGCTCCAGGGATCAACCTAGTGTGGTCTCCCCAGCGAATCAGCATGACAACCATCTGGATTGAGATAAGTAGGGTACATCTCTGGGGTCTTCAAATGGGCAACTTCCATCCTCTGTGTTTTGTCGACTAGCCCATGACACCTAAAGAGGGCTCAACAGTGATTCTGGTGTCTCAGCATCACCCCCCTCCATCCCCCACTCAGCTCAGCCCAGCTTACTTATCCATACATCAGCATTGCTTTCTTTCTATTGTGCTTGAGATCCCCATCCAGAATCTTTCTGTGTCAACCACAGCCAGTTGCTGCTCCTTTCTGCTGCTTCAGATAAGTTCTTCACTGTGTGACTCAACCCTTGCCACTGAACTCGACATCTCTGAGAAATCGTATTGTAGAGCGTGCCACAAATCCTCGACAACCCACTTCCACAGGGTAAACTCAGACTCTCTGTTTGTCGCTCTTCCGCTTCAGCAGCTAGTTGAGCATACCGAAGTTTCTTCCTCTCATACTCCTCATCCACAGCATCCTCCCAAGGCACTGTTAACTCTACCAGATGAACAAGGCGGTGCTGATCTAGACCACAAGACAATGTCTGGTCATAGGTTAGTGGTGGCAATCTCAGGTGGAAAAACAAGCCATTGACCAGCATCTGCCAGCATCTTCCAGTCTCTAGCAGCTTCCAGTTTTCCTGGGCGAGGCTTGGTTTTAACACCTTTTCTTGGTGGTTGCTCTCCTGGATGGAGGAATATTGTCTTTTGTGTGTAATGCTTTGATGGAACTGGTGGCAACTTATTGGTCAGGTTACGCTTGTCTTCCAATGCTAAGGCCAAACATTGCAACAACTGGTCATGGCGCCAAGTAAACCATCCTTGGCTAAGACCCACCTTACATCCTGTCAAAATGTGCCTTAATGTTGCAGGTGATGAACACAAATGACATGAGGAATCCTCACCCACCTAGAGGTTTAGGTTCTGTGGTGATGGGAGAACATCATATGTTGATCTGATGAGGAAACTAATCCTGCTCTGTTCCACTGTCCATAGGTCTTGCAAGTCAATCTTGCGTTGTTCCACACTCACCCATCTCATCCATTCTCCCTGCTTGGCCTGGGAAACGGCCTTTACACACCTGATCTTCTTCTCCTGCTTTTGCACCTCATTGACTACCAGCTTCCTCCGTTAAGCTGGAGTTGCCTTGTGCCATGTAGGAGGAGCTGAGCTCAGACCAAGATCTTCTTTTCCATGCTGAACTTGCCCCATAATATCTCCTATTCAAAGGACAGCCTTAGCATTTTCCACAGCTTTCTTTGCCGCCCATTTTCTTACAGTTTTCAGCACAGGTGCTGCCTCCCTTAAGCATTTGTGTGTGTGTGTGTGTGTCTATATATACATATACAGTGCCTATAGGAAGTATTCACCTTTGGATGTTTTCACAGTTTGTTGTGTTGCAACCTGAAATCTTGATGCATTTAAATGGGATTTTTTTTTTTCCTTTGATTTACACAACCTACTCAACACTTTGAAGAGTCAAGTTAATTTTTATTGTGAATCAACAGTTCATGAAAAAAAAAAATATATCGAAATGTCTTGGTTAGATAAGTATTCACCCCGCTGAGTAAATACTTTGTAGAACCACTTTGGCAGCAATTACAGCTGTACAGTCTTTTGGGGTAAGTCTCTATCAGGTTTGGACATCTGGATCATGCAATATTAGTTCATTCTTCTTGTATTTCATATACATATAATTTCATATTACAGTGTACTGCAGTAATGTTTGTGAGAGTCATATCATTCAAATATATAGTAGATAGATAGTACTGTGCACATTCTTGGTTGAATTGCCAGGCAGTTTTACAATTATAACCAGAATTGTATACAGTGCAGTGGTCCTGCCCCTTTAGAACTACATGACTAATCTGAAGGGTGGTTAGTCACAATTATCCCTGTACTTCAGGCACTAGTTTCCCACCTGGATCAAGGAGTAGTCCACATCCAGCTGGGGGAGTTCATTGTTGTATAATTGGGAGCCCGCTAATTTAATCCCCATGTTTTGTTTTGTTTTTGGAGGTTGTTTCAAGCACATAAGTAGGGAGGGTTTAGAACTGGACATTGTTGGTAGCTGGGCCATGATGTAGGTTATGGAGTGGAGAGGATACATTACTGAGCCAAGTAGGCATCTGGAATGTAGAGTACCAATGTAAAGGATCATAGCAGCAGAGCAAAGCCGGAATGGAGAGGACCAATGAAAAGGATCATAGCAGCAGAGCAAATCCGGAATGGAGAGGACCAATGAAAAGGATCATAGCAGCAGAGCAAAGCCGGAATGGAGAGGACCAATGAAAAGGATCATAGCAGCAGAGCAAATCCGGAATGGAGAGGACCAATGAAAAGGATCATAGCAGCAGAGCAAATCCGGAATGGAGAGGACCAATGAAAAGAATCATAGCAGCAGAGCAAAGCTGGAATGGAGAGGACCAATAAAAAGGATCATAGCAGCAGAGCAAAGCCGGAATGGAGAGGACCAATGAAAAGAATCATAGCAGCAGAGCAAAGCTGGAATGGAGAGGACCAATAAAAAGGATCATAGCAGCAGAGCAAAGCCGGAATGGAGAGGACCAATGAAAAGAATCATAGCAGCAGAGCAAATCCGGAATGGAGAGGACCAATGAAAAGACTCATAGCAGCAGAGCAAAGCTGGAATGGAGAGGACCAATAAAAAGGATCATAGCAGCAGAGCAAAGCCGGAATGGAGAGGACCAATGAAAAGAATCATAGCAGCAGAGCAAAGCTGGAATGTAGAGGACCAATGAAAAGAATCATAGCAGCAGAGCAAATCCAGAATGGAGAGGACCAATGAAAAGGATCATAGCAGCATAACAAAGATTAGCTCTGCTCTGAAGCACAATAATGCGGCCTGCTCTAGCGATAGAGTAGGGAGCTGGGCATGAGCTCCAGTGTCTGTAACATTTTCCTGCCTACAATTTCAATAGAAGTGCTGTGCACTCCGATGGTGGGGAGGGAGGGGGAGTTCTGAGGGAACTGAGTCTATATAGCTGAGAACTTAGACTAAGTAGTGCATACAGGCCTTAAAGGTCAGAGAGTGGGACTATTGTTACTGACTATTACTGACTTACTGACTATTATTCAACACCCGTGCGAACTTCCCTGCTGACATTGGTAGGGAGATCTATTGAGTAGGATAGGGCCTTTTTATTATATAGGGAAAAGAGAAATGCCAAAATTGTATTATATTTATGAAGTACTGCGTGTTATTGTGCTCTTTGTGGTTAAATAGGAGAGACTTGATTGATGTTCTTAAAATATTACACAGAGAAGCAAAGTAGAGACACAGTAGGCTTAAGACAGAGAAAATGAGACTTATTTACAGAGTGGATGTAGGTACACAAAAAAAGCTCCAGTTTGTCTCAATAGATATATAAATATATACATACATACATTTGCATATGCTGGTTCTCTACAGATGTTTATATAGATGTGTTTATTACGTCCGGCTGATATGTGGTGAAGATGGGATTTTCTCATGACGTTGATTGTGGTCACAGGAGGAAATGTAAAGAGGAACTGGCGGTTTTCTATGAACTGGAAGAGACTGTGACTTACCGGAAAGTGGGGCATGTTGCAGTGGAGTAACTGCAAAAGATAAGTGTGTTTGGCTTATTTGAAAAAAAAAAAATACTGCATTATTTAATATGACTTTTCAAATCATGTGTGGTAAGGGGTGTGGTGCCACTGCTGAAAGACGGGAAGGCATGGGAGTTGTAGTTGCTGTGCCGCTCAAGATTTCTCTGGAAGCAGGAGCGGAAAGCCACACATTTATACCAACAAGGGAATAATACGTGTGAACTGACAACAGGTGTACAAAGGGCAATCAGTCAGGCCTGGACCAACTAACTTCCTGACATGCTCGTTCCCCAAATACTCCATCTTACTCTTCCTAACGGCACACTCACAAGCTCCTGTGTGACAGGCTTGCAGGATGTGGAGCTGAGCTAGATGGCCTTGGGATGGCAGCATACAGATTTTGTGCCAAGTATTTGCACGGTGCGTTTGTACTGCTCCACTCCAGGCCACCTGGAATACATATCTACATTTACAGACAGCCTTGGTCACTTCAGCATTTGGTACTTTCTGTTATTTCAACAGACACCACATTGACAGCCTTTGGTTTCAATGTCTGAAGCCACTGGTTTCATATTTACATCACATAGTGGTTTTCATGCTGTTCCACTAAGGCATAAGACTCTTTTTTTTTTTTTATAACACTTCACAACACTATATAACTATATACATAATCCTTCATGCTAAATTTAAAAACTGATTTAATATGCATATAAAAATGCATAACATTTGTTACAGTAATTTTGAAAGGGATATTGTTAATCTGAAGAGTCACATTGAAGTTATTAATGGCTGTGAGTCACATAAATGTATTTGAAATGCTGAATTTTCAAATAACTTTTGGTGTGTAACATGATGTGACAACATGTTATAAATACATACATGCATGCTATGTCAGCTTTCAAAGTGACAAAGAAGAAATATGCCATTGGTTATACTGCGTAGCCTTTATGAAGTTTTTATGAATGACTAATTAAACCTTTATTTATTTATTTATTTATTTTGTATACCTCGATCCTGACTATAACTTCTTAACAGTCAAGGTACTGAATAAAACACATTCATTTTTTTTTTTTTTTTTTTTTTTCTGACAGGAAATGGGCTGAATTGATCCTCCTGCAGGTGACTTGTCTGTCAGGTTGTATCGTTGTAGAGTTCATAACCTTATAACACAGGATTGGATTTCTCTATTCTTGTCAACTCGTACATTTGGAGCTTTTTATCGCACTGATACATGACGCTGGAGAGGGGTCTATGCGTGACTGGACAACATTAAAACATTATTAAACCCATCCACAACTACCACTGTATGAGCTAGATCTTCTGGGTCTCGGGGATCTGTGGGCTAAGGAGGGAGGGGTTGCCACCCTGGGAAAGATGGGGAGGGGGGGAGCGAAGTGGGATTGATGTTTTGTATTTTGTAATGGCTCTTTCAACTACCAAAATAATAATAAAGAGAAAAAAAACCCAAAAGATATTCTGGTACAGTAAGCATCTGCAGGTATTATTCTCCTAGCTTGTTAGTTGATTTAGGTACAAGCTATCCCACCCTTGTTTAGGCAGTAGTGGAAAGCAGGTTTCTAAGGAAAGGAAATGTGTGTACACTCAACATGACCTGATTTTTGGTAAAGTTTTGTGCATAGCAAAACTACACTATGGAAAAAGGAATTAATGCAGACACTGGGAAATCTGTAAAAAACATTCTTTAAGTAATTCTTGAGTTTAACATTAATATCCATTATGTGCTTGGTGCATTTTAAGTATGTTTGTTCTAAATGACTAAATAATATCATGTATAGCAGACATGCATAGAGACAGGGATAGCTTGAAGGGGCTGTAGCTATCAAAATCATTTGCAGATATGTACTTTGAAAAAACAAAAACACATTTTGTAGCAAATATGTTTTTTCATTGTAAATCCTGACATCTGGTAATATACTAGTCTAGGTTAAAGAAGGTTCTCAGCTTCCATGGCCTGCTCTCAGGATGTCAGTTACTGCTTCACATTTTATCCCACTTAATCTCAGCAGTGTCTTGTGTGTCAAAGCATGTTACTGGGTGACATGGTCAGTCACACAGGCAATGGGGGTCAAGATTAGCCCTTGCACTCCTGATCTTTGTTCCAACCCTTTTCTAAATTATTTAATGGAATCATTTAAACCTCAGTCCAGACCCTGAGTTTATTATATAATTGTAGCTGTTAAACCTGGAATGGAATAGCCCTCCAGGACTGTAATTGTACGCCTCCATTGAAGGAAACAACTGGTTGATTAAGACAAGACAGTATTTAAGGTGTGGGTACAATATCACTCCAGATAGAATGACCAAGGAAGTGCAACACTGTATGAAAGCTTGAGCCTAGTGTAGTACTAGATATCATAGTATATGTTTACTATGAGTTTCTTTACAAACTGCACTTTTGACACCTATATAGTGAATGGAAATGCACAACAGGTGAGATTTATGGAATCATTTTGTTTCCGTAGCTACTGACAATTTAAGTGCAGCTACAATGGTATATTTTATTGTTATTAATCAATTTCTATGTTTTCCCCATGCTTATACTATGCATTCATGATAAACCATGGTTGCCATACATGTCTGTAATTTACTTGTTTTTTTTGTACCAGTAGTAATGGAGAAATTTCCATGCAAGCTAATCAGCAATTTAGCTTTATTTATAAGGCTCCAGGTTCAACAACACAGGTCAGTTTTTTTTAAAACTCAATTCATTTAGGTATCTTTTACTCTGGACTACAACTACCAGAATGCATTGCGATGTGGCGGTCATTCTTGTTTATTTTATTTAGCTGGTAATGGGGCAAATGATAGGTTGTGTTTAATTTCAATGGGCTTAGCTATTGATTTGAGAAGGAAACTGAGCGTTATATAAAAAGGTAGACACTAGATATGTGCACCCTGAGGGATCTCAAAACTGAAAATAAAACTTTCTGGTAAGTTTGAATAGAGCTTTAAATAGAGTCAGAAAGTGGTAGTTTGTTAGATTTTGGTACATATGCAATCAATTGATGTGTGTTCCGCAAATCTGAAAAGGAGGTACATTTTTCACTTTCTAATGTTTTGCAGCTGTAAATTTTTTGGCTATATTTGACTCTCTTCCTGAAATATTCACTAAAAATCCTTTTTTTTAGAGTAGCATGTTGGAAATAGTGTCCTTTTTTCAGAACACTCTGGGGAATATTATAAAGTACTTGAGAAACCATACAAACTTTTTGCTTTTTTTTTTTCAGTATATATATATATATATATATATATATATATATATATATATATATATATATATATATATATATATATATACTGTAAAGTATTTATTATTATGCATTCTGCTTAGATATACATGGATAAAAACATGTTATTCTATGACCTGACTGATGTTACAATACTTCCTGAAAATAATGACATTTGGGCAAATTACAAGACATTGTTTAACCTGGTGCTTGCAAATGACATAATACACATTTATTCTGATGGTTTTATAAACAATACTGGACATTACTTTCAATTATTTTCTCAAAATAAAATTTTATTAATAGTTATTCACTCCGTTATTATCAGCAGTAACAAAATGTACCTGATAAATTTAGTTTATGAATTTTTCTCCTCCATGATTCGCAAGAAAAAAGTTGATGAATTTTATTCTCTGTGGGAGTTTAAATATTGTTACATTTTCTTTGCACTCAGTTTTATTTCTATCCCGAAATTTGTTTAAGTTGTCCATATGAAGCTATAGAGTCATAAGGTTGTAGTAAAAAAACAAAACAAATGCTATCAAATGCACTCCATGCAAGTGTGTCACTATCAGTGGTTTAATTACAACACATTTCCACACAACTTTTTAAACACAAAATTTCCTCTGGACTTCATTTTTTATACAACGTTAAGCACAGATATCATTGAAGTAACTCATTGTCTAGTGTTTCACCAGCTTTCTGCTTTATTAACTCTTGACGGATGCCAGGTGTTGCTGATCCTGAAAATGTAAATATATGAAAAAAATTCAATGCAAATACGTGGTTTTCCTGTGCCCCTACAGTTAAAGCCTTCCATGCAAATCAAATGTCAGACGGATTTATTTTATTGTTTAGAGACAAAAAACTTTTTTTATTGCTGTATTTTTTAATCTGACCATTTCTACTTGAAAAAAAAAACAGCCAAGTAGTAATACAAAGCAAGGCTGTATGTAGAGAATACATATTGTACCAGACAGACCTTTTTTGTTATTATTGGTGGGCGTGTGCCTGTCATTGCAACTCCATAACTAAAGACCATGACAACATTCTGTGTTAGGCAGTGAGTAGCAGCTGAGGCCTTTACTTTTTTTGGTCTGTATTAGTATTAATCCAGTCCTATTTCTTCCCCTTTTCTTTCTTTATTTTTTGAAAAGTTTTATAGATGGACAAAATGTGTTTTTTTTATCAGAGCTTTTTTCATTCTTTATCATCTAAAAGTATTTGAGAAAAATAGTTGAATAGATTGACTGGTCGCCATTTATAAAACAGATAGCATAATAACAAACCATGCATTTGATAATGTCTGGTGCTGTGCTACTGTTGGGTACACTTTGCGTGAATCTTTGTAAAGTTATTAATGTGATTTATTTATCAATTTTCTAAAACATCAACTGCACTTCCGTCTCTCTGAAACCGCATGCTTTACACTTAATTTACAATCATGTGACATGCGACTAGTCAGCTACCAGTTCAACAGTCACTTTTCTAGTCGACTATTCAGTGCTTCCTCTATCTGAAAGTGAATTATTTTTCAAAAGTACCTCAGTTTTAATGTGTTAAGGCACCTGTGGCAAAGTGGCCGGTGATTGTGAACAGGTGTAGAGGTGATGCAGTGCAAAGGAAATTACAAACAATTGTAATCCAGTAGGAACGTGGATTTAATTATAATCTGTGACTGGCGACCAAATAATAAATCCTGGCAATACACAATGATGTGTATTGCATGGACAAGAAAACAGGGTTACAGTCCCAAACAATAATCACTGACATATCTGCCCCACAATAATACTGGTCATGGTCACCAGTCCTGGGTGCGTGTGGTCGTGCTCGTGGTGGGTGATAAACAATGTTATTTTGTGACTATTGGTGCAGTGAAGATCCAGCTTGTGCTGGCCCAAGGCGACAGCTCTGGATACGTGTTAGCTGTCTGGTGGTTCAATAAACACAGACAGTTACTAACAGACAATATAAACAAACACAACACTCACGAATATTCTTTCACATTCTCTGGCAGTCACTACTGCAGCTCTCTCAGTCCTTTCTGGTTAAAGCGCAAACCCAAGCGAAGGAAAAGATTAGCATTTCTCTAGCCCCTTTTATGCTACCCTGCATGATCCCTTGGTAAACGATTCCAGCTGTGTCTATTGCTTGCAGCTGCTACTTCGTTTACCTTCCGGGTCAATACGTTCCTGCAACAGAGTCTTGCTTCCATCCAGGCTGATCGACTTCCTGACCTCGGAAACAAACTGTCAGGCCAGCCCGTCCAGAGATTTCTCCTTTCGCTATTTAGCAACCTCACAGGTCGAGAGGGAGATTTACAACCAGAACTCATTGTATTTCTGTCACAGTACCTTGCAATGTGCTCAGACTGAATAGCAGCACAGATAGGAAATCGGTGTGCTTCACTATGGACAAAATAAGCAGTAGTCTTAGACGAGCTTAGATTCTTTCTAAAGGATAAACTACTGTATTTAACAGTCTTTATCAGTGAAAACCTAAAATCTGAAACCCTAATCATAGTTAAATATCACAGTCAAACAAATTATTTGTGTCAGGCAATCATGAGGTTTCCATGTGGGTCAATTTACACGTGAAATGGCGATGTGTGGGCACGTTTGGGATAATTACTCTGGTAAATCGAGTTTGTGGCCGGAAAAAAACAGCCAAAAAGAGGGATAGGGTAAATCTCATTTACTCGTATAAATGATGAAACACATAGGATAATCTACGCCTAGTTTTGCATGGAAACCTGCATTTCTGTGTGTATTTTGTGTTAAGTGTTGTGTTTTAATGTTGGTGTATAGTCATTGGTAAACGGGATATAAACTGGTCTGTGTAACACGAGTGTTTAAAATGTATATTTGTATTTAGGCATGAGGATTGCACAGCACTTCACGTTCAAGTAAAAAGTAATAATATTTGAGCACGGGGAATTGCACTTTATTAATTCACGTGCAGTTGTACCGCGACTCCAATTGAATGATTGATTAGCAATTAAGTCACGGTACAGCTGCATAAAAGCTGCATGTTTTCACCCACTCTGGGTTGTGTGTTTGGGAGTGGAGAACGAGAGAGAGAGAGAGAGAGAGAGAGAGAGACAGACAGAGAGACAGAGAGTCCACCCTGTTTTTGTCAGTGCCTATTCGATTTGTTTGTCTATTAATTTTGGCCTCACGTGCCGTGCTGTTTTTGTTACAAACCTTTTATTTTCTGTCTGTTTAATTATTAAACTGTGCATCGGCGCATTCACCATTCCAAAACCTGTGTTGTGAGTCAGTTCCTGTTTCTGGTCTGTTGTCACCGACTGCGGCCGTCTTTGTGACAAGGTGTTATGAACATAGGCCAATTGAAGGCATTTGTAAAGCATTTGCTTTCTTCATAAAAGGCCATATCCATGTCCTTTGCTTTTCTTGGCCATGGTTTGACTTCAATGAGTGCATCATTTGCATGCACCTATTTTCCAGTAGCACCTACAGCAAGAAGAGACACACACACACGCACACAAAGAACACACTGTCCAGTGGCCACGTCCCCCTACTCGCGCCACAGTTCTGACCGAGGTCTCAGCTGTCAGTCTCATGCGCAGGAACACCAGAGTTTGAGCGTAGTGGAGCGAGCCAGTTGTATTTGGAGCAGAGGAGCGGAGCGGTGTAGTTCCTTGAGCGGAAGTTTCCAGCCTGCTCCTTTACAGCACTGAGAAGAACTGAGCATAGTTTTATTTTTCTTAAATATATATTCGGCCATGGATTTTGGACAAAAGAGTTATAAAAAACAGATGCAGTCACTTTACAGTATTTTCCATCATGCCTGTGCATGGTAACCACTTATTTTCCAGTTTCAAACCACAATTAGGCACTTTTATGTCCTATTGTTTGACTTTCTTATTAGAACCAGCCACCTTGGCTAATGACATCTTTAATCAGGGTCGTAACCAAGTATAAATCTCCACATTTTTGTAAAATGACTTTATACTTACTTCTAAAGATGCAACAGATTTTAGTAAATCAAAATGATACACTTAGCAACTCGCACAGATGGAGAACACAAATGTAAAACAACATTAAGTGGGGTTGGCATTGCAAGGGAGATGAAGAGATGTCTCACAGTTCCGATCGAGTGACAGTTATCTAAGCATTATTTGTGAATGTTTATTCACCATTGCTACACCACGTTAGAAAATTGACTTTGTTGCATTTTTTTTTTAATTATTCCATCATTTAATCATAAAGTCACAATTTAAAAGATTAAACTGTGATACTGCATGCCAATTGACTCAGTGGATATGTCACATTTTGCTAAATTAGAAGCCTGGCGTATAGCGCTTTATGCAAAGAAACAATCATTTGAGTTGTATTTAACGTGGTGTATGTCGTGTTTTGAGGACAAAGGACATTGAACATCAGAAAGTAAGCACTGTGAGATGAATGATCCTGCTTTTAGCTTAGTTTTGGTGCGAACAGTGTATATAGCATTTTGCATCTAAACTCTTTTATATATATATATATATATATATATATATACACACACACACACACACACACACACACACACACACACACACACACACACACACACAGTACCGTGAAAAAGTATTTGCCCCCTGTTTTTGCATATTTTTGACACTGAATGTTATCAGATCTTCAACCAAAATCTAATATTAGATAAAAGGAACACTGAGTGAACAAATAACACAACATTTTGATACTTATTTCATTTATTTATTAAAGAAAGTTATGCAACACCCATTGCCCCCTTAGACTCAACAACTGGTTACACCACCTTTAGCAGCAATACCTGCAGCCAAACTCTTCCTGTAGTTATTGATCAGTCTCTCACAGCGCTGTGGAGGAATTTTGGCCCACTCGTTCATGCAGAAATGCTTCAACTCAGTGACATTTGTGGGTTTTCGAGCATAAATTGCTAGTTTCAGGTTCTGCCACAACATCTCAGTGGGGTTTAGGCCTGGACTTTGACTAGGCCATTCCAAAACTTTAAATTATTTCTTGTTCTTCAACCATTCTGATGTAGACTTGCTGGTGTGTTTTGGATCATTGTCTTGCTGCATGACCCAGCTGCACTTCAGCTTCAGCTCATGGACCGATGGCCTGACATTCTCCTGTAGAATTCTCTGATACAGAGGAGAATTCATGGTTCCTTCAGTGATGGCAAGTAATCCAGGTCCTGATGCAGCAAAGCATCCCCAAATCATGACACTACCACCATCATGCTTGACCACTGGTGTGACGTTCTTACTGTGGAATGCAGTGTTTGGTTTTCGTCATACAAAAAGGGGCCCATGTTGGCCAAAAAGTTCCACTTTTGACTCATCTGTCCATAGAACATTGTTCCAGAACTCTTGAGGATCATCCAGGTGCTTTTTGGCAAACTTGTGACGAGCATTCATGTTCTTCTTCGTGAGCAGTGCTTTCCGCCTTGCTACTTTGCCATGAAATCCATTTTTGCCCATTGTCTTTCTGATGGTGGAGTCATGAACACTGACCTTAGCCGAGTAAAGAGAGGCCTGTAGATCCTTGTATGTTTTTCTAGGATTCTTTGTGGATGATTTCACGTCTTGCTCTTGTAGAGGTTTTGGCAGGACGGCCACTCCTGGGAAGATTCACTACTGTCCCAAACTTTCTCCATTTGGACAATATGTCTCCGACTGTGGTTTGGTGGAGCCCCAGAGCCTTAAAAATTGCTTTGTAATCCTTTCCAGACTGATAGGCATCAACAACTTTTTTTTTTCTGGAGGTCTTCAGGAATTTCTTTTGATCGTGGCACGATGTACCTCTAGGACCTGTGTGCTGACAACTTCACTCTGATGGTAAGGGCCAAAGTTAGTCAGATTTATATTGGGCAGGGCTAGCCCAGCTCAGGCCTGATTGTTAACCAAAGTATTCAAACAGCTGACCCTAACTATACCATTAATTGGGTTGAGTTAACTAGGGGGGCAATAACTTTTTCACACCTGAAGATTGCATGTTTGATTACCTTGCACACTAAACAAATGAAAGAAGCACCAAACTTTGGTGTCATTTTTTCTCTCAGACCCCTTCTATATACTACTACAACCCACAAAAAGATCTGATCAAATTAAATGTGAAAAATGTGAAAAAATGTATAAAATCAGACGGGGCAAATACTTTTTCACGGCACTGTGTATATATATATAATCCTGCTGCATTTGTGCCATATGAAAATGTGAGAAACATCATTCGTGTGTGTGTGTCCATCTGTCTGCGGTTAGTTCTTATACAGTTCTATGGTTATGCACCATACAGCGCTGTGAACATGGTTTATATTTTCGTCACTCTTAAGGATAGTTCATACACTATTACAGGGTGGTCCGTTAGCCCTGTTGACTCACTCATATGTGTTCATGGTTTGTGTTGAGCTCCCTATGAGATATTCAGATACAAGTAAGTCCTGTATGGAGCTAATTTGATACGAATCATATGCAAAGTTTGAAATGTACACATTTTTTCTGTATCAAACAATAATAATGAGAAAGCATCAGATAGATAACTTCTCAGAGCACTTTATGTTGGTGGTTTTTCTTTGCTGGTCATAGGTGGGTTTATTTATTTTTTTACTTGAGTCAAGGTATACGATTAATAAGGACAAATAAATGGTATTCCTTTCTGAATGTACATTACATCTTTTCATCTGCAATCAGCAACATGATGAGGGAAAAACAGCTAGTTTATTTACTTAGGAGCAAAGAAAGAGCGAAGGACATTATGAGCAGTGAGCGGAATTGTCACCGCTTCACTCCGCTCACATTCTCTGAACACAGACGCTCACAGTTAAAACATATTGTTTTTAACACAGGATTTGCACATCACAGGAGAGTAGAAGTGAGTAATCTCTGTATTCCTTACATGAGACGGGGGTAAATGATATATTGCCCAAGTTCAAAGTGGGTAAACACTGTTTACCTACATATACCCTTGACGTATACCACTGAGTAAATATCCGAAGAAAAGTTTGAAGTACTGGTATTGCCAGGCAGAATCCCATCTAGGCCTGGAAATTATTATTTTATTTCTTAGTAGACATCCTTATCCAGGCTGACTTACAATTTTTTTTTTTTTTTTTTTTTTTACATACAGTTACTCATTTATACAGTGGTGTTTTTTACTGGACTAATCTAGATAAAGCAGCAGTGTGTCCCCTACGTGGGATGGAACTTATGACCTTCTAATCAAGAGCACAATCCTGTAACCACTACTCCACATATGCTACTTTTTTTTCTTTCTTTTACATGAAACATACTTTTTGTAGAGGCGTAGAAATGTCAATTGCTCTGGATAAAAACATCAGCCAAATCAATTAATATGACATTTTTCTGGCTTGCTATTGATTAATTTATTTATAAATTTATAAAATAAACATTAATTTCTACATTTATTTATTAAAAAAAAGATTTCTAAATATATTTATTTCTCTATGCATTTTTGAAAATGATTTGTTTATACCTAATAAATTATTCCTTTATTTTTAATTAAACAAGGAACTAGAATTTATCAGAGATCAAAGATTTAGACAAGGAAGCTTCATGCTACTGTTGTGTTGAATTTCATTCTATTGTATCTACTAAACAGGAAGCTAGATATTTTCAAACAGGAAATCGAGCACTTCCAGAATCGAGCAGAACCTTCTTTTCAGCAAAAACTGTTCAGGCATGGATGTAAGCTTAAAAAACTAATGCATTTCCACAACTGCCCAGTGGCGCAGCAGGCTAAGGCTGTGTGCTCTTCAAGGATATCATGTTGCAAGTTCAAACCATGGTAATTTTGTTTTTCTGCAATGTGCTGTTTTAAAACATAAATAAATTGTTTAAAATAAATGGTGTGGATATCAAACAAACTCAGACAACAACATGGTCTCATTTGAAATGCTTTTTAAAACCTAAAAAGTAATGACTAAAGCTAAGGTTTACAATTTTAGAAAGGCAAACTATGAAGGTATGAAACAGAGACTAACAGAAGTAGATTTAAAGTAAAATAGAGAAAACATCCACAGAAAAAGGATGGCTGTTTTTTAAAAATGTAATACTAGAGGTGCAAAACAATTACATCCCAAAAGTAGACAAATTTAAATCTAAAACGAAATTGCCAAAATGGTTTAATAGATCAATTAAAAAAAATATTCCGCGAAAAAAGGCACTTTACAGAACGTTTAAAAGGGGCCAAAAACAAAGTACACAGAAAGGGTTCACGGAACTGCAAAAGGAAGTTAGAAAGGCCAAGAGAGAAATAGAAATGAACATTACCGAAAACCAATTCCAAAATGTTTTTCCCATATTACAACAGCAAGAGAACATTCAAAAAGGAGATTAAATGTCTAACATTTTTTACGAAGGAGGATACGGACAACATGCCCCACATGTCAACCAGTTCCTATCCAGTTTAAATAACTTTAGCATAACCGAGGCAGAAGTGTTAAAGGGACTAGGAGCTCTTAAAATAAACAAATCCCCTGGGCCGGATGAGATCCTCCCAATAGTTCTCAAAGAAATGAAAGAAGTTATTTACAAACCGCTAACCAAGATCATGCAACAGTCTCTTGACACAGGAGATGTACTGACAGACTGGAAAATTGCAAATGTAATATCGATCCACAGAAAGGGAAACAAAACTGAACCAGGTAACTACAGAACAATAAGCCTGACTTCTATTATATGCAAACTTATGAAAACTATAATAAGATCCAGAATGGAAAATTACCTATATGGTAACAGTATCCTGGGAGACATTCAACGTGGTTTTAGAAAAGGTAGATCGTGTCTAACTAACCTGCTTGATTTTTCTGAGGATGCACCATCGATAATGGATAATTGCAAAGTATATGTCATAGTTTATTTAGATTTTCAGAAAGCTTTTGACAAAGTCCTGCATAAAAGATTAATTCTCAAACTGAATGCAGTAGGGATTCAAGGAAACACATGTACATGGATTAGGGAGTGGTTAACATGTAGAAAACATAAAGTACTGATTAGAGGTGAAACCTCAAAATGGAGTGAGGTAACTAGTGGAGTACCATAGGGATTAATACATTAATGATTTAGATTCTTGTATAGTAAGCAAACTTGTTAAATTTGCAGACGACACAAAAATAGGAGGAGTGTCAAACACTGTTGCAAAGGTCATTCAAAATGGTCTAGACAGCATTCAGAACTGGGGAGACACATGGCAAATGATATTTAATAGAGAAAAGTGTAAGGTACTGCACAGAGACTTAAAAATGTGCATTATAAATATCATATGGTAGATACTGAAATTGAAGAATGAATCTATGAAAAAGGCCTAGGAGTTTTTGTTGACTAAGAAATGTCTTCATCTAGACAATGTGGGGAAGCTATAAAAAAGGCCAACTAGATGCTCGGATATATTGAGAAAAGTGTTGAATTTAAATCAAGGGAAGTAATGTTAAAACTGTACAATGCATTAGTAAGACCTCATCTTGAATATTGTGTTCAGTTCTGGCCACCTTGCTACAAAAAGGATATTGCTGCTCTAAAAAGAATGTAAAGAAGAGGGACCAGAATTATTCTGGGTTTAAAAAACATGTCATATGCAGACAGGCTAAAAGAATTGAATCTATTCAGTCTTGAACAAAGAAGATTATGCGGCAACCTGATTCAACCATTCAAAGTTCTATTCTATATTGACAATATCGACCCGTGGGACTTTTTTGATATGAAAAAAGAAACAAGGACCAGTGGTCACAAATAGAGATTAGACAAAGGGGCATTCAAAACAGAAAATAGGAGGTACTTTTTTACACAGAGAATTGTGAGGGTCTGGAACCAACTCCCCAGTAATGTTGTTGAAGCTGACACTCTGGGATCCTTCAAGCTCCTTTTATAGATTCTGGGATCTATAAGCGGCTAACAACCAAACGAACAAGATAGGTCGCACGGCCTCCTCTCGTTTGTAAACTTTCTTATGTTCTCATTGTGTATAAGACGTATTTATGTTATTTTTTCATAAGTTGCAAAGATCGGAGGCAATCCCCAACTGATGCCAGAAGAGGAGCTGACGTCTTCCCTGGCAGCTGTGCCACATTGCCTGGAGGAAGAAAGCAGTACAGAACAGCCCCAGTCTGACTATGAGATAGGTAGTAAGACAGGAGGTACTAAGGCTGAGGCTGAGGCTGAGGCTGAAGCTGTGGAGAGTGAAATCCATGCTTGAAGAGCTAGATCAGTAGAAGAGTAATACAAGTTTAATAATACAAGTTTTATTTTTATTTTTTAGTGTTTGTTTTAACTTGATGGTCTTAGACATTTTAGCTGCCATGGAAAAGTCTATTTTTACTTCTTTTAACGTTAATGGTTGTAGACAGTCTTTTAAAAGAGTAGTTATTTGATTTTTTAAAGCAGAAAAGGGCTGGGGTTGTGACGTTGCAGGAGACGCACATTGAGCAGGAGAATGAGGCGGTCTGGCTGTCAGAGTGGGGAGGTCAGTGTGTGTTCAGTCAAGTATCATTCCCAATAGTCTATCGGACTGCCATTGCCTGTTAATGTACTTATTCCAACTGAAGGGCACATATCTTCTTATTGGCATGTTAACATTCAATTATTAAAAGACTGCAAATTTGGAAATATTTTTAAAGAGGCTTGGAAAGTCTGGCAAAAACAAAGAAACATTTATCAAGATTCAAGGCAGTGGTGGGACATTGGAAAAAAAGAAATTCAAATTTTTTGTCAGCAGTACACTCTGTAGGTAACCAGGTCACTGGACAAAGCAGTCAGGGAGTTTGTGCACTCTCGTTTCGTGGAGTTGAGCTCCCACGTCTTTCTTCTTTGGCTTGGAGAAGAAGAGAACATGTAGCCAGCAGCTGAGGTGTGTGCAGACGCCCTGCAGCAGCGAACTACACAGCAGAGAGATCAGTGAGGCGGCTGTGCAATTCTACAAGCAGTTGTTTGCGAAAGAACAGTGTGATCCCGATGAGACCCTGCTCCAGGATCTACCCAGCCTGAGTAAGGAGGAGCAGAAGTGGACTGGACACAAAGCTCACCGTCAAGGAACTGACCGCTGCAATGACACAGCTCTCTAGTGGAAAGGCGCCTGGGATAAATGGCCTCTCCGCTGAGTTTTTCAAACATTTCTGGCTGGTAATCGGGGAGGACTTCTTCCAGGTGCTAAAGGAGAGTCTGGAGAAAAATAGAGCTGCCTCTCAGCTGCCACAGGGCAGTGATCACACTGCTGCCCAAGAAAAGAGACCTCTGCCTTTTAAAGAACCGGAGACCTGTTTCGCTGTTATGTGTTAATTCTGAAATAATTTCCAAGTGTCGAGCAAATAGGCTTAAAAAATGTATAAGTACAGTAATACACAAAGATAAAAGTTATTGTAACCTTGGAAGATCTATTTTTGATAACGTGTTTTTAATTAGGGATTTTTTAACTTTGAGTGAAACATGTCGTTTTAATGTGGGATTGGTCTCCTTTGATCAAGAGAAGGCTTTTGATAGGGTCGACCACATCTACCTTGTGAAAGTTCTGAAACCCTTTGGGTTTGGCCCTGTTTTTTCTCTTACATAGAGCTTTTATACTCTAATGCCTTTAGTGTTTTAAAGATTAATAATGGGTTGAGCAAACATTTCTCGGTGAGCAGGGGCATTAGACAGGGCTGCTGTCTGTCTGGCAAGCTGTATTTGTTGAGTATAGAGCCACTGTTGCACCTTCTGAGGGGCAGGTTGTCTTGCTGGGCATTGCCTGCCTCACTCGTCCCTGTCTCTGTGAAAGTATCAGCCTAAGCTGATGATGTGATCGTGTTTGTGTGCATTGATGGGGTCGCCCAGGCCCTGAAGTAGAGCTTGGCAGTGTTTCAGAAAGCATCGTCAGCATGGATAGACTGAGCAAAATGCAACACCTTCCTGTCAGTCAGTGGGGCGGGGGGGGGGGGGGGGGGGGAGGCACACTGCCTCAGGCCCTGTAGTGGGACAGGGCTGGGATTAAAGTGCTGGGGGTGTTCTTTGGGATAGAGCTGTTCATGCAGAGGAACTGGAAGGGCCTGGTGGATAAGGTGAAGGGGCGACTACACAGCTGGCAGGGGCTGTTGGCTCAGCTGTCATTCAAGGGAAGGGTCCTAGTCATCAATAATTTGGTGGCCTCCATGTTATGGCACAAGCTGGCATGTCTGGACCCTCCACAGGGAATGGTGGAGGAGATTCAGAGAATATTGCTGAATTTTTTCTGGAGCAGGAGACACTGGCTGAGGCCGGCAGTTCTGTACCTCCCTACTGATGATGGGGGGCAAGGCCTGGTCAGCATTGCCAGCAGGGTGGCAGCGTTCAGACTCCAGGCAGTGAAAAGGCTCCTGTACACTGAGGAAGGTGCTCACTGGAGAGAGATAGCCTTTTATTTTCTGAAAAGAGTAGGAGGAATGGGGCTAGATCGGAACTTGTTTTTAATTGATTTTGTCAGGTTAGAGAAGAGAGGTCTCCCCTCCTTTTATGTGAATATTTTTTAAATGTGTCAGTCAGAGTGGAGAGGGAGGAGGGGTCAGTGACAGGGCAGTCTTAGATCTTTAATCCCCTTTTACCCATTCAGTTTTTTCAATCGGGGGTGCTATGTGCCAGTTTTGTTAAGGTCGGTGTAACCCGACTGGTTTATTTGATTGAGTCAGGCCACTCCTGTTGGATCTCAGCGGCTCAGCTGACCAGGCAGTGGGCTGGCGCTCGAAGAGGCTGACTGAAAGAATGATAAATGAGCTGAAGAACTCTCTCTCCCCGAAGCTCAAGGAGGCTTTGGGGAGGGTCTAGCTGGGGGGTTGGATCAGGGAGGGGACTCCTTTTTCCCTACAGTTTTTTATTTTATCCCCAGGTTTAGGTGAGGAAGAGGGCAGGGATGGAGCGAGAATAGAGAAAATGTGGAGTTAAAAATATAGCTCTCCACACAGCAGAGGGGAAAAAAACTGTATGAGCTGCATGTTAAAACAGTCCAGTCCAAACAGCTACAAGGGACTGTAGACACAAAATAGAGAAGCCATTTACAGGTAGCGGAAGAGAGTGAGCCAGTATGGAGAGTGTTGTATAAACAGCCCCTCACCAAGAGAGCAGGGGATCTGCAGTGGAGGATCCTTCACTGTGCTGTCCATGGGCAGGTTCCTCCACAGAGTAGACCCCAGCAACAGTGTTCCACAAGTTCAGTGACTGTAGGGCTGGGGTCATTCTTTCACCTCCTGCAGGGGCTCCTGCAAGCTCTTGGGTTGACTTTCAACAAGGAGATTTTTTTTATTTTTGGGTTCCCCTATAGTTTTAAAACAAGAAATAGGAGTGTTTAATTAACTTTATTTTAGGGCAGGCAAAATTGGCCATTTTAAAATCCAGGAAAAATAAGATTTTAGAGGCAGGACTAACAGATCTTGTCAGACTGTTTCGGTTTTTAGTAGTTAGCCGTGTAATGGTGGATTTTAATTATTTTAAAATGGTCAGTAACTTGGAGGTTCTTTCAGAAGAGGTGGTGTGTGGGAGACGCCTTGTGCTCATTGAGTGAGGCGGGAGAGCTGTTGTTTAACTTCTATTTTTAATTTTATTTAGTTTTATTGTTTTAAATGTTTTTTTTTTTACTTTGGGTTTAATCTATTTTTACAGGAAAAGCACTGTTTAGATTTTTTTAATATAGGGTTTTTGATTTTATTTACATTGTATGATCCTTTTATTTGGTTAAAATATTTTTTTAAAGGAAAACATGATGTTTTTTTAGGATTTTATGCTATTGCCTGGGGAGGTTTCCTTGGAGTCAGCAAGTACTTAATTGTGTTGTGTTTTACCTTATTATTGTTATTGAATGGATTTTAATTGCAATGATTTAATAAAGGATCTTAAACGTCGAAGTCTCTCTCTCTCCATACATATTAGTGTTCCGCTGTATTTCGGTATATCGAAATATCACGATACAATAATTATTTTCAAACTTCAAAACAACACTTTCATTGTGTGCTTTGAAAAATATATAAACTTTTTTTTTTTGTTTATACAGGAAGAAACTAACTTTCCTGCGCCACACGTTCTCGTAAAATTTAATTACAGTACTGCCCAAGTAACGCCATGGTGGACAGCTGGTTTCTAAAGCCAATTCCACAAGTGTAGTGTGGAACTATTTTAGCTATCCATTAAATGAAAGTGGCAATCCGCTTTTAGGTGGTCATCCAAAATGTAGGAGGTGTTTGAAAGAAGATAAAAACAAGGGAGGAAACACCACCAATTTATTTAAGCATTTATCAGATAGCCACCCCAATCTCTTTGCTGAAGTGAAGCAACAGCATGTAAGTTACAGTGAAAACAGTTTTACTTTTACTGTAGCTGATCTTTTGTTTTACATATTATTGATATTGCCGTTCGTTAGTTCACCAAGGCACAAAAATATATTTTGTGGACTTGTTAATAATGTTTACATATTCCTTGGATTTTGAGGTAAACCATTTTGTGTGTGTAAAACAATTAGCTTTCATGCTGGAAACGGACATCTGACTGTTGCAGGTTCAGCACAAAAAACATACAGTACATACATATGCTGCATAGTTGTTGTTTTTTTTATTTTTTCCACAGTTCAAGGCGTACATACGCGGTTCAGCAGCTTAACTATCTGCTCTAATTTTTAGTTGTAAAAGCCTTTTGTCTAATTTATTTACTTGGCAAAATTAACATCAATGCTCGTATGATGGTATGAATAAAATTACGTAACATTCCCTATGTTTATATTTAAGTGCACTGCAACGTTGTTTTGACAGATATGTTTGGCTAGATTAAGATGAAACATAATTATGTTCTAATAGTTGTTATCAGTGTTTTCAGTACTGCAGTAACAAGATGTTTGTTGCCAGAAATACATTTTTCATCAGCTGAACTTACTTTGTAAAATTAATTTGAAGTAATGATTCTCTCCTCAATGACACATTACTCTGTTCAAGTTAACATTTTTTTAGCGCATCAATCAATCAGGCTAGTCTAGTTTAGCATTACAGCAATTACTTTTATGATTAGTAATAAAAAGCACACTTTCAGAAGTGTGTGTTATTTTGTTTTACAGTACTGTAAGTTTTGAAACACCAGTGGGACTGTTTTTTTTTTTTTTTTTTTTTAACACTTATCCCTGCATTAACAGTTCTCTTTTTATATAAGAACTACATAAAATAGTGTCTCTTATACTAAGCTTTCTTTACAGTTGTATTTAATATAGTCACTGGCAATGACTTTGATTACATTATTTTCTGTATTATATAAAAATTGAACTAAAATTAAACAGCAAACATTCCTCCATGCTGTAGCATAAGTGTGTTTTAGCCTCTACCACACTTTGTACTTGCAAACATTTTTATTTGACATGTAATGGACATAAAATTCAAAGAATCGTGATAATATCGAATATCGTGATCTTATGCAGGGTATCCTATCGAGGTAGCCTAAATGAGGTTGTGTGTGTGTGTGTGTGTGTGTGTTTGTTCTGCCATACCTCATTTAGGCTACCTCTCGATTGACGTATATATATATATATATATATATATATATATATATATATATATATATATATACACACACACACACACACACACACACACACACACACAGTAATCACGCTGAACAAAGTCTTCAACAGTTCGAGACAGCTTTTTCAAACCATCGGACGCCGATTTGACGCTAAACTTTTTCTCACAAACCAGCGATAGGGAAGCCCTTCGAAAAACCTTTTGGAAATGCCTAGGAAAACATTTGTATTTCAAAGTGTTATTGCTAACTCAGAAGAGCTCAAATATATATATATATATATATATATATATATATATATATATATATATATATATATATATATATATATATATCCGAATCCACGTGTATAATGTATTTATTTTATTATTATTACTTTTATTTTTGAGACACCCATTAAAGAAAAACACGTTTAAAAACACGACTTAAAAATTAACATATCATTTTGTCAACCGCCGCTTAAACAGGATAAAGTATAAAAAATAACAAACTATTTCAAACTATTTCTCACTGAGAAATCAACCTGTTCTAAAAGTTATACGATATAAAAGGTTAGGAAATAGGAACTACAGTTTCTTGCAAAACAGCGAGAGGTTTACGTGAAAAGGGGATACTTCTGCTGGGATCTTCACAGTTCCCGACCTCGTATTATTTTAGCCATACTGCCTAAAACCTAAATTATGTAGAGATTCATTCACTGTTTAGATATTGCCTCCTATTTTTGTTATACTGGAAGCCACACCCAAAGAAGTCTGCTGGCATCAGCAAAAAGGGCAGAATTTTTTTTTTTTTTTTTTTTAAACCACGCAAACGCACCAGTTGGATTGCGAACCAGTCTCTTGGGCGGAGAAACGTTTTCAATGGATGGTTCAAGTGGTATGCTTTTGTAAGGGCTTTCCTGATTGGATTACATAAACGTCGATCTACGCCTTTTTAAGGCACTGCCCCTGTTTCCCCCTTTACCAAGTTGTTTATGAGTTAATTTTTAAATGAGCGCTGTCATTTAACTTTGTAAATATAGTACTGTTATGACATTGTGATTCAGCACACAGCATAGATACTATTTGCCAAATTAATAAAACATACAAAAAAAGCTACTAGTGATTTATTACAGATACTGTACTTTTCTATACAAACACCTGGTTTGTCACTGTGTGTGTTCATCCCATATTCTATCGTAACATAGGTAAACGTTTGTTTTGTCAATAATTTTCAGTTACCTTTAAATTCAGTGAAGTGACTGAAGTGCTAAGGCATTGTTTGATAGTCCCAGTACGTCAATACGTTGCCTATTGGTTTCTTGCAAATTATTTTCTCCATTGAAATCCGACTTCCTCGCTTTACAAATAGGGATTTCTTGTCATATGTGAGTTGTTTACATTAACAGTGAAGATGTATCTTTCCTGCTGCGATTGCTACAGTGAGTTAAATAAAAACGGGGGGCACATGTGCAGGTTACTTTAATTGTGTAACTAACTAATGGTAAATCAATTGCAATCCTTGTTATATCTCCAGAGAAAATCTATTTTAAGATATGTTGTATCTGCAATGTAATGTCGCCCGTGCTATGCGTAACATACTCAAGGTGTATGTATGCATATTTATACCTGTATTTATGTTTGCGTGTAACTATGTGAGTACGTGGCTGGGCTACTTCATTTAACACACATTGTTTAGCGCTTTTCTACTTCGAGTCTTCAACATTATTTTGTGTATAAATCATTACAAAAATGCAGTGCAGTTTTACAAAAATACACTGCAATATAATGGACTACTGTCTGTGTACACAGTAAATGTTACTGCAATTCGATTAAGTTAGTATTACAGGTATGATCTGCTGTTTGTGCAACGCCGAAGAATCTATTAATAATATAGAAGTCTCACAGAAGTCAGAGAATGGCCTTCACTTGTAAATCGCAGGGTCTTATTCATGAAACATTTGCGTGCCAGTAATTTCATTGCATTCCTGTTCATTTGACTGCATGTCAGTGCTTAACCCAACCGATGCTCTTTGCATATGTATAATTATAGCACAGTTTTCAGTATGTTTCAGTTGTATTAATCTTAACAACAATTGAACACGAAACTATAGCAAATGAAAAGTTTTAATAAAATACCTCATCTACATATATTATAATAAATATTATAATAAGGCACAAAAACTGTTTGATGCCTGTATGGATAATATATATTTACAATAACTTGTTAGAATTATTTTCTGGAATTTGATCAATACAATAATATCTTCATTAATTTAATTAAGAATACACATTTTTATGTTTATTTGACATGCCTGGATTCTGGCAGTTCTGTGCTTTACATTTACAATTCTGAGGTATTCTTTGGCTGGTAAATACACCATGTGATATAGTATACTTTGTTATTATAATGTCTTTTTTTCTTAAATGAAGGAGACATGGGGGTATTACACCATGGTAAAATGTTATCCTGACAAAAAACAAACATATTCAACATAGGTTGTGGAGTTATATTTAGAGTTTTGCCTAATAACAAGGATTGCCCTATGCGCTTTTTCAACAGAAGTACGCTACATAAACAACTAGTCTTAGTCCTGCCCCTCTTGCAAAGGTTGGAAATGATAGGCCTGTCATACTCATGCTAACTCCTTATTGAAACAGTATGATGTTAAGAGATGCAAATAAAGTCATATTTACATTTCATGTCAGTTGGGTAAGCATGTTCATATTTATGCTGTGAGTTTAAATACCAGAGTCTATTTACGCTACTGCTGAGTGTAAATAGTGAAATATAACACTGTAGTGTACATATTGTTTGAACCCTCACTATTTTACACCAACTAATAGTATCTCAATGTATAACAGTTACTACTGAAACTGTGAAACCCTAAGCATTATTATCAGCTACCACTGGTAAACCAACATTATCAATAAATTCTTCAGTGTATTCAGTGTGGTGTAACTCTTCAACGTATTCAGTGTGGTATAAATCTTCAATGCATTCAGTGTGGTGTAAATCTTCCATGTATTCAGTGTGGTGTAAATCTTCCATGTATTCAGTGTGGTGTAAATCTTCAATGGATTGTGGTGTAAATCTTGAATTTATTCATAAGTGGCGTAAATAGCTTTTATATTTGCAGCGATGGTGTAAACTGCTTCAAAGTGTACAGCTGTGGTGTATTGAGCTTTGAGTAGCAGTGGTGTAAATAGTTGTATTTATTTATTTATTAAACAAAGGAGACACAATGCAAGACCCTGGTGTTAAATGCTATAGTGCTAAACTTGAGTGAACTACACTTAATAGTTATAGTATAATCAAATTATAAAGCAACAGCCTTATAGTATTCCTGACGGCTTACTACATTACATTTAATCACAATGTATCGATTTAATTTAACATTTTAGGTCAAATAGGCCTGCTCTTGCTACTTCATGCAGCAGTTAGGGGCAACATACAACAACTGCAAAGCTCTGGGTTTTCCTCAGGATGCAAAACAGAAATTTAAAAAGGAAACTGGTTGTTTTACTCATGGAAAAATGGTAAGGCAAAATACCTAATAGACCCTCAAACACACACCCCCTCCCAAGAAAATAAATTGCTGAGAACAGTTTGCTCATTAAATTAACACAATATGGCAGTTGTTGTCTTTATTGATTGTTGAATATCATTTTTTTTAAACACACGTTATACAAAAAAAAAAAAAAACCCCAAAAACAACTATCTGGCTCAGACTGCAACATTAAGCAACTGCTAATACTACAAAATAAAAAAGGCATTTACAAACGCACAAGAAATGCCACTTCCGCTAAACAAAAACAAACTTTTCTAAATAATAATAATAATAATAATAATTTTTTTTTTAACATAAATAAGTTAGTATAATTTCTCAGTGTTTTTACAAAGTTATGTACACAAGCACACTTCAACTTTTATACATACAAATACACAGGCAATGTAGCTTGAGGTTTTAGAAGATGTGGGATGCCTTTTTCAGAATCAATACAGTGCCATGTCCACAAATACCACAACTGCTACAAACAGGAAAAACTAAAATGGGTCACATGGATCTTTCGAGGCGAAATGGATTGGAAATACTTCATTTGAACAGTTTACTGTATTTCAGTTGCTTAGCTGCTTTACAGTGAACACGAGTTACACTTGAGCAGGCTTTCACAATTAACAGGCTGATACTTGTACTTTTGTTCATGTGGTCCATTCTTCAATAATCAGTTGGTAACTCATGATAAGGACATGATACATGTTTATTTGCTCTGTAAAATACATATTTCAATTTAAGAATATAATTTAGATCTAATGAGTTTACTTATTTTCTAATGGCTTTTTAATGATATATATATATATATATATATATATATATATATATATATATATATATATATATATATATATATATATATATATATACACACACACACACACACACACACACACACACACACACACACACATATTTTACTGATTAAATAAAAAGCCCATCACAAAAAACTGTATTTTACAGATTGTGTTGCAGTGTATTTTACACAGTGATTCACTAACTAACTGTGTAACATTATAAAACTTCAAGGTCTTATAAAAGAAACAATTGTTGGTGGTTATTTATCATACTGCCTGATTCACAGAACCTGTTTAGCATTAATTATGAACTGTATAATGCTACCTTCAGTAAATCCAGCATTAGTGCCACTGGGGTCTGTGAAACTAGAGCATAGGAGTATGCAAGACAAACAGGAAATTTTAAATAATCAAACCAAATATTGACAGTTCCATTAACATTTTCTTAATCAACAATTCAGACAAAACTGCAGGGATATTTTGTGTAATTTGACTCAATAATCTGTGTAGCAACAATGCATTTTTTTTTTTAATAACAGAGATACAGATATATATATATATATATATCTATATATATTAATATCTATATATATAGATATATATAATATATATATATATATTACAACAATGTTATATATTTAATTAACATTTGCAAACGTTCATATATCTAAAACCTTGGAATAATTTTAAGCAAGACCAACATAAACTGTGCATTGCATCACTGTTGCATAGAGCACTCTAGATTTTAATTTCACCAGGTACTTTTTTTTTTTAATGTACACTTACATTATCAGTTCTGGTTATGTTTCTTCTTTAGAACAAGTGTTTATCAGAAAAAAAAGGTCATTACAAAACCTTATAAAACAGCAATATAAAATGCATTTAAAAAAAAAAAAAAAAAACTACACTGCAACTTGTAAAATCCGAAAACAACACTCATACTTTGTATCAGAAAAAAATATATTAAAAAATTGTATATTTTTATGTGCTACATATAATCAAAAAGAAGGTAGTAAGAAAACAAAACAGCAAATAAGGAAACCCTAATTGCACATTGCTACATACATCGCTTTAGAGGCAGTTTTTTTTTTTTTTTTTTTTTAATTTATTAAAAAAAAAAGAAAAATTGAGTGCCAGATTTAGTGTTGTTTTTTTCAGTGCTTGTACAGTATCACTAATTATCTTCCATAACTGCATTCCCCTTTTGCATCACCCAGCACTGTCTCCATGAACAAGGAATTCCATTTTTCAACTCTGGAAAGAAATGATAAATTAAACTATGCATCATCAATCATAATTTATTTGTCTTGTAAAACCTGAACATTGTTACTTGTTAAAGATACAGTAATATTTGCATTTGGGTGTGTACTAGATTTAATTACACCCAACAGACCATGTGCCTGTGGCAACAAAATATAAATTCTACAACTTATTACAGTTTACAAATAATGTTTTTATATATTCCATATAAAACTCTCATATATAATAAACGAAAAATACAAATAAAATTACACCAGTGTTTGCCATGTTAAACATAACATTTTTTTTTTTTTTAGTTTCTCCGTTTTATAAAAATCAATTTAAAAAAAAATCAGTGTGACTTCTACAAAACTGGTTAAACTCCAAGATGATTGAGGTACGCAATTATTTCAAATAAGTGACAGTCAGTATCCATCATGAACATTACTTCAGTAAAATATCCCATAGTGAACAAATACAAAAATTAAATTAATTAATTCCGCACCATGCTTAACGTACGTGTGTGTGTGTGTGTGTATTACAACACAAGTTTAAACGTGGGTAATATTGATAGAGTACCTAAAGAAGGCCGAAGTTATACATTTTTTCCACAGCAGTTATATGTCGTCATCCTGTTTGTTTTTGTGTTTTAAAATAAAGACGTATAAGAGGAAGTCTTCAAAATCAGTCTTTTCAAGAAAAGACAACACCACACAAACACAATAAATGGAGGATCCTTACCTGTTCACGTATTTTGTCGTGGGCTACATTTCCTGGGCGTCTGCTCGACCGAGCTTACATTTGGGCACTTGGATCCTGAGACTTCGTCTGTGGTGCCAGAATTGGCTCTTTTACTCTGTGCGGTCGATTCTAACAGAAAATATACAAGGAGTTTCAAACAAAAATCCTGCTCAATTCAACATGTTTTGGTAGGGTTAAAAAACATGAAGTTCGCTCGCCACCACAGTATTTGCATACCGTAGTAACTATTAGCAAGGCTGTCAAAACAAGACGATGTGTTTGTTGTCATCACTACTGTACTACGCTGATTGTAACGCTGCGAGCCCTACCCGAAGAAGAGAATGCAAAACACGCTTTTTCTATTGTAGACCTGCGATAAGTGACTAAAACTGCAGGCTGTGCGGAATATATTTGGATTTTTAATAAATACATCTTTAAAAGCTATGTTTAAAATCGTACACAACCTACTGACTCGTTTCTTAAAATGAGAGATAATTACAAATATCCTTCACACTATATATATATATATATATATATATATATATATATATATATATATATATATATATATATATATATATATTACTGCTCCAAAAAATGTACTATGTCTAATAAAAATAAATACAAGTAGGCTACACCTGACAGATAAACATTTTCTTCAGTAGGCTATATGTGGCGTGCTATTTTTATTTAACAAGGAAAGCCGATGCCTTTGCTTTAAAAAAGAACAGCGTTTTATGACCTCATAGTTCTATATTTGTATAATTTACCATTAGTAGCCGGTCTTTTCCTTTGCCCTGTGGAATGGTCTTTACTGTCAATCTCACTTTCCTGCTTTTCGGGTTTCTTCTCCTCAGAAAGTCTATCTCCTAGTAGGTTTCGCCGACATGGACTCACAACACCATTATGATTCCCGTTAAGATCCAAATGGGTTTTCCCAGCAGTCGTCACAGAAGAACACAACCTCTTTGATGAGGGATGGATTCCGGTGTAAAAAGCAGGCACTTCTTTATCATCCACAATTTCCCATTCGTACCTCCCCGGCTTCATTGGCTTGTGATTTGCGAAATCGAAATTCCATCTCGCGCACGATGCCGCTTCAAGTTCCTTCAAATGTCCCTTTAAATCGCTCTTTAACTCTTCGTGATCCACCGGGCCAAAAAGGGTCCTGCAAGCCGAGGGTTTAGGGTGATCTGACTGCCTTGCATTCATTCTTTCCAAAGTCGGGCTACCATTTGAAATACGGACGTTTGACATTGTTCAAAATACCTCTTGTGGCTTGTTTTCTCACTTCCCCCCCAAATCGATCAAAAACAAACGTAGAAATACTATCACAAATGCAAAGGAATCTGCAATTACCGGAAGTAAAAAAGAATAACATTAATTAAAAACCCCAATGCTAGCAAATGCAAACTCGGAGGATCATGAAAAACAAAGTGCAATTGCAAAAGTCACTCCTGTCAAATCCGTCTTGTAGTAAAAAGAAAAAAAAAAAACCAGACAAGCCTTTTCTGTAGGCTACCCAATATGGCGATTAAAGGGAGGCTGACTACAAGAAATTGATTGACACCTAAATCTATTTAAACAGAGAAAGCGCACCATTGGTTAAAGCAATGGGAACCGCCCAACTTCGCTTAAGGTGATCTAAGAGTTGTTGTCATCCACCAGCCGCTGGGTAATTTAACCCTAATGTGGCTTTTAATCGTCAAGGGAAGTTGTAAAATACGGAACGGGGTTTTTAAACGTCCAAAAATATCACATGCTCAGAACACCATCATCACAGTGGCGTGCACGTTGTTGCCGATTTAAATTAGATTTGTTTCTATATTTCTAGTAATAATCCATTGACAAAAACTGAAAGTCACATGTCCACCTTAAACCGCGTTGACGCTTTTAAACGGGGGCATTATACGTAGCGAACTTGCTATGATCTAAATGTGTTGTTTATGTGTAAGCAAGCCACTCCCCGACCATTGCAGCAAATAGCAGCGAGGCAGTCTGCAGTTGTAGCATTGAAGTATAAATATAGTACAAAAACAGGACTGAACCCTTCATATTGTGAGTAAGGGTATGAACAGTAATAATAATAATAATTGGGACATATACAGGACATGTTTATATCTGACCGCAGTATATTAGCTGTGGTTCATGATTACAGACTACAATATTTTAAATATTTATACATTTTTGGATTTAAATAAACTAAACATAACACCAATAGTATATCTATACGGTAATTAGATGCATAAGTAACATTACAAAACACCCTAGAATTAGTGTATACTTTGTATAGAACAAAAGGTACATATCTGTGGTCCATGCAAGACACAAACATTCAACAAAACGCACTACTTCGCTTTTGTTTAATTGATACGATTGATACAATATTTAAAATACGTAGCTTAAAAAACTTTTTAAAAGAGACACTGAGGCATTTATATTTAATTGTAAAAACTTCCTTTTGTGAAACCCTTGTTCATGATTGATGTCACCACTATTTGTAGCTGGTATTTTGATTTATCCCAAAACTAAATACTTGTTGTTTTGTTGTATTTACTATTTAACAATGATTACTATGTATCATAATAATTAACGTAGTCGCTTTATTCCATATGTTTGTCTGAACTTGATAAAGAAGGTTTATTCCATATAAGGTAACTGTGCTATTCTTAATAATAAAACTGAATTCTATAAATAATAATAATAATAATAATAATAATAATAATAATAATAATAAATAATAATAAATAAAAACATCTTTTAAAATATCTTTAAAGGAAGGTTCGCCACATTGAAGCGCGATGTGCTTCTATTTTGAAATTGTTTAGCAGTGGGTCACCTACTTTTTTTAATTTATTTTTTTCAGGTTCATCTGCAAACACCGCCACAATTCCAGTAATCAACTACGTGTTCACTGAAAGTATCGGTCTATCGATGTGGCCTATAAAAAAATGCTATCTCTTTGGAATAGTTTGGGGGAAGTGTGTAACTGACAACAACCTCCCTGTACAGTAGCTTCAAAACACACAGCGCACTCTAGTGGAATTTAAAAACAAGGACATTTGGTAAATGTCTTCAGCATTAATAAGCAAAGTCCTGAGGTAGGGTGCCAAGTCCGGAAATGTTGCAGTTCTTTCAGACCTGCTAAACTCAAGGCTCTGTCACAGTTACTTTGCATAGTTTTCATAATTTTGGGCTCTTTTTTCCCTGTGGTTTCTGTAATTTGGGAGACTTAAATGTATATTCAAGCCTGCTTAATATGAATCCTGTTAAAGTAACCCTGTGCTAATAATAACCACAGTGCCCCAGCCAGAATATAATGGGAGTGAATAGGGACAAGCTCATGACAACGTCATTCAGCATAGTCTGTAATCATCACTCCTTGCTTGTGTTTCCTATTTGCATTTTACTTATCGTAAACAAAAATAAGTAATTGACTACCATACTTGCAATAAGAAACCCTATTGAGTGCCGTACTTGCAATAAGAAACCCTATTGAGTGCCGTACTTGCAATAAGAAACCCTATTGAGTACCATACTTGCAATACGAAACCCTATTGAGTACCATACTTGCAATACGAAACCCTATTGAGTACCATACTTGCAATAAGAAACCCTTTGAATGACTTGAGACCCAAAGGTCCATTAAACTTCTGAGTAAAAAAAGGCACTTTTGCAGTTTTGAAAGAAACACATGTAGCGCACATATTTTCATTTCAAAATATGACATCTGGTACGACTTTTGCTTAAAGGAAGCTCCATTTCTATGTATTCTTATTCTATAATTTTACTTCATGTGTCATTTCACCTCAGCAGTGTCTTCTGGGTCAAAACATGTTACTGGCTGGCAGCATGTCAGTCAATAATGGAAGCAGCTGATTGGTTATTGACAAGGAAGATGCCAGTGAAAGGATGGGGACACTTTCCAAGTGAAATGACACAGGAAGTAAACAGAGTTTTCTTTAACCTAGTGTAGTGCCAAATGTCATTTTTTAAAATGAAGATACATGTTTGCAATAACATATGTTTCTTTCACAACTGCACATTCTATATAATGAATGGACGTGCACGAAGGAGACATTTTTGGAATATTTTGCTAGCCACAAATATTTTAAAATAACTATGAATGCAGAACCCTGTGCAAATATAAACCCATCATTTAGATGTGATGCCATTAGGAATTGTTAGTAACATATAGGTACCGTACGTTCCATGTGTGACTAGTATTAATTCAGCAGTAATACAATGCTGTACGGGTTTGAGTAGTTCTGTAATTAATCTAAAGTAGAAATTCAATGATTAAATCTCAGATAGGCCCTTAAAAAAACACCAAAATAAAGCTATTGAATATACCCATTAGAAATGTTACCCATGGTAACTTTGCAGGTTCACCATTGCTTTTCCCATGGTTATACTGTGCATTAACTATAAGTATAGCTTTAACTATATATCAGCAATGCAGTCTCTATGCTTTACTACACTTTGCCATGCTGTCACTACCTTTTTATAAGGGATACTACACAGCAGTATTATTCTGAGTAGTGCAATTACTGAAACATAAACATTTATTCTTACAAGTCTGTCTATAGTTGCCCTACCATAAAGTACAAGTAATGTATACAATATAGACTAGATCAGCTAAATCACCAGCACCATCTAGTGTACAGCAGTGTATTGTCACTTATTCTGTTGGTGTAATGTTTAAAATAAAGTCTTCTTAACAAGGCTGTCCTCTCTGTAGAAGTTAGTTGGACAGCAGCGCAGTGCAGTATCTCTGTGAAGTCTGTACTGTAGGCAAAAGCCTTCGTCATTCCGGAGGCAGCCCATCTTCTCCAGGACAGCTTTGAAGATTACATCATTGCGTCTTCGTTGAAGAACTTCTGAGTTTGATGAGTTGAGAGCGATAAGATTGAAGAAAGAGCAAATCCAGAGAGATAATCCAAACAGCACGAATCTAGTGCATCCAGACAGAAGTCAAACTCAAATCCTTGTTTTGAGTTTAAATAACACAATGTATAGGCATTCCCTTGTACTGTAAACAAGTCTTTGTTGGCCCTTCCATTGGTTCACAGTATTTGATAGAAGTTGTGTGTCACACAAAAAGGGTGTTGTAGCAGGAGGAGATCTGTGCTGACTCTGCTGGCATGTTCATAGTGCTGCTGTGAGTGATGGCAGTGACACGGGGGGGTGGGAAAGGGGGTGTGTGGACTTTCCCTCTCTCTGAGTGACTGGGAGGTGGGACTTGGGGAGATTGTTAACCCTATAAGATAACGCTCTACTGTTTCCTCAGGTCTGTCCTTTTAGGACATACTGGAAAGGACGGAAACTCGGGTCACGAGCCGAGACCCAAAAGATAAAACAAAGAAAAAGAAGCATAGTAATAGTAGGGAAACCATGGACAGACTCCCAGTGTATTTTTATAGAAGCCTAAGGAATGGTCAGGGTAGGACGGAGACCCAGGCCATGAGGGTAGTGATGGCTGGGGTAACGCTGCTGAAGTGCAGCACCTTTTATTTATAGTTTTGATTACTGTGCTTTCTTTTTCTTTTCACCTTTGGTTTTTGGATTATTGATTTGAACACTTGTGAGTGCATCCGCACTTGCACTGTGCCATCTGTGGTATTGCCGTGTCTCTGTTTTTACCATCGTTGGTAGGCAGAACACAGTGAACAGCACCATATGCAGGCTAAAATGTAAAAACTCATCTTGAAAATAAAACTTGACACCTGTGTGGTGTTTTCAAGTATAATGATCTGTCTCCTGTGTCAGTGAATTACCCACCACCCTTCCACAGGTGTATTAAAAATTGAATGTATCTGCCTGTTTTGTTATCAAAGGATTTTACATTTATCATTTAAACCTCCTATTCAATATAACTTTAGTTTCATTCATTGGAGAAGCATACAAATTTCAGTTCCATTCTCTATACCAAATTACGATTACAAACCTATAAAACACATCATAATACAATCAAAGGTTAATATTTAAAAAATAGTTATTAGTTTACAATATTCATTTAAAACACAATAAACACTTCAGATGTATTGGGAAACTTACTTAAAATAACTATTAAATTTGTGTCCACAAGTTATGTAATTAAAAATGATACTTAAAGCATTTTAACTAACTTTTAACACAATAATGGTACAACTGTATTGTAGCTATAGCGTGCCTTGGTAAGTTTTATGATACCTTAGACAATCAGATAGCATTTTGGAAGCCGAGCTTCAAAGAATTAACACAGTTTGTGCCTTATCTAATCAGCTTTGAAGTAACAACCCAATACCCACAGCATTACACACAGACAAGAGTCGGAATTAAATATCTGAAAATTGCTTATATTAAAATCAATTTATCCATGAATTTCCTTGACAAATTTTCAAATGGTGAGCCAAGGAATGTGATGTCATAGATTTTGTTCCTTTGCATATTATCCTCCACGTATCCTGCAGTTTTCATGATGTTCTGACAATCTTGTTGGAATTAGCAATCACCCTGTATAGGTGGCTGGCAAGTAAAACTTAGGAGCAGCTCCTAAACCCAGTACCTTAACACAGCAAAAAGTAAAAGAAGCATGTTATTGGAGTAATTGCAATAGGATGTACCAAGAATGATTGCAAACATCATAACAAGTTTAGAGGACTATAAACAAATAACTATAATCCCTAGCCCTTAATAAACATAAACCTTTAACAAACAAAAACCCTAACCCTTAACAACCCCTAACCCTTAACAAACACAAATCCTTAACAACCCCTAACCCTTAACAAACACTAACCTTTAACCAACACAAACCTTTAACCACCCCTAACCCTTAACAACCCCTAACCCTTAACGAACACAAACCCTTAACAACCCCTAACCCTTAACAACCCCTAACCCTTAACAACCCCGAACCCTTAACAACCCTTACAAACACTAACCTTTAACCAACACAAACCTTTAACCACCCCTAACCCTTAACAACCCCTAACCCTTAGTGGGTACGAACCCTTAACGGTGCAGTGCAGGTAACAATCACACTAACCTTTAACCAACACAAACCTTTAACCACCCCTAACACTTAACCCTTAACAATATCTAACCCTTAAACACAAACCCTTAACAACCCCAAACCCTTATGTGGCAAAGTGGTGAGTGGGTACAGGTGAGTGCGGTGCAGTGCAGGTAAGAATCACACAGACAATTACTAACAGGTACAAGGGTGTTTATTGAAGTTAAATGCAATGTCCAGAGCCTTATGACAAACACCTGTAAATAATAAATGTTGGAAGTGTGTACAGCAGCGTGTATCACTTAAATTGTAAAATCCCATGAGTTTGACCCCACAACCAAAAAGTCAATTTTAATACACCAGCACTACACACAAACACAGTTCTTAGTGAAAGTGAGTAAGTGCTAGTGGTGTCAGGTTTATGCTGTCTTTCGCTACAGCTCCGGATCGTGGTAGTCTATTAAAAAACAGACAACAGTTAACAAACACAAGACAAAACTCACGGTTCACAATATGGCAACACAGACTCCTCGTAGGTTTGAAACACTAGCTATTTACCAAGGGACAGATCACTTACACTACGCCCCCTATTTATACCCTCGCTCATGACCCCTAGGTTAATGAGCTCATCCGCTCCTCCAGTCCTCGGATGCCACACCGTCTCCCGTCAGAGTCATTGAGCTTGGGCGCCATAGCTCCGCCCCCTTCCTAAATGACCGACTTTCACCTACCCTAAGGAATAAATTGTCATGCCATTTGATTAAGGGTACTATGTTCCTTTTACATAGTGCCCTTACAGGTCGGGAGGAAGATCTAACACCAAGAGTCATTCAATCTCTGTCACACTTTGCCACAAAAGGGTTCGGGGTTGTAAGAGTTTGTGTTTTGTTAAAAGATTGTGTTTGTTAAGGGTTTGTGTTTGTTAAGGGTTAGTGGTTGTTAAGGGTTTGCGTTTGTTAAGGGTTAGGGTTGTTAAGAGTTTGTGTTTGTTAAAGGTTTGTGTTTGTGTTTGCTAAAGGTTTGCATTTATTAAGGGTTAGGGTTGTTAAGGGTTTGTGTTTGTTAAGGGTTTGCGTTTGTTAAGGGTTAGGGGTTGTTAAGGGCTTGCGTTTGTTAAGGGTTAAGGGTGAAGAGTTTGTGTTTGTTAAGGGTTAGGGGTTGTTAAGGGTTTGTGTTTTGTTAAAGGGTTGTGTTTGTTATGGGTTAGGGGTTGTTAAGGGTTAGGGTTGTTAAGGGTTTGTGTTTGTTAAGGGTTTGTGTTTGTTAAAGGTTTGTGTTTGTTAAGGTTTTCTGTTTGTTAAGGGTTAGGGGTTGTTAAGGGTTTGCGTTTATTAAGGGTTAGGGTTGTTAAGGGTTTGTGTTTGTTAAAGGTTTGTGTTTGTGTTTGTTAAAGGTTTGCGTTTATTAAGGGTTAGGGGTTGTTAAGGGTTTGTGTTTGTTAAGGGTTTTTGTTTGTTAAGGGCTAGTGTTTTTGTTTGTTAAAGGTTTGTATTTGTTAAGAATTAGGGGTTGTTAAAGGTTATGGTTTGTTAAAGGTTTGTGTTTGTTAAAGGTTTGTTTTTGCTAAGGGTTAAGGGTTGTTAAGGGTTAGGGGTTGTTAAGTACCAGCTTTCAAGACTTCAAAAGTTTCAGTGTAAATGCATATGGATTTAAACACATGTCAAAGGATCTCATTAACTGTACCTGTCATGCAGTTTTATTCGCTATGTATATCTTAAGCCGCAGACTGGAAAGAAACATGCATTTTCATAACCAGGTTAAAGAAATCTGAGTTTTCTGAATTGCAGACCCTTATGGAATAAAAAAATATATCAGAAAATGTTGCAAAGTATAGTGCAATGAATGAATTCACATGTAAGCAACAATGTAGTGCAATGACTTTCCCATTGTAACAAACAAACAAATAAATAAAATAAATAAATCAATAAATAACCTCCTAGCCTAGAGGGCCCTCTTCTGGACAAAAATGGTATTATCACACAATAGGCACAATACAAATTATTAGCACTTCTGTGAAAATAAAAAAGCAGCAAATGAAAGAAACCCTGTTGAACAAGGTTATCAGGTAATGTGGTTCTCTGCTGTTGATATCTGAAGTTTTTATTCTTTGAGAATTGTTTTTAATTTTATTTATTTTTAAGGAAAAAATATTGAATTGTTCATGGTGGGAAAAACTAGTGGCTCTGAAAAACAAAAAGAACATGAAAAACATTAACGAGCGCATGGAAAACATTAACCAGTGCATGAAAAACATTAACTAGCGCATGAAAAACATTAAACATTAACTAGCGCTTGAAAAACATTTTCAGCACCTTACACACAAACAAATTGAGTGCCTGAAAAACATTTCAGAAGCATTACGGAAAGGGAGTGTTCATATTGAAATATCTTTGACTTCAGCGATTGGACAGCACACAAAAGACGTCAGTCGGACCAGTTTCTCCGGAACTCAATGGGTCAATTGCAACGAACTTGCAGAGTTAGGACGGAGCTGCGTACTAAATTGCGTACCAGCTAGTACGGTACTATCTCAGGATCATCCCCAGCTGCTTTCTAACTTAATACCAATTGTAACGAAAAAAGAAGCGGAACAAAGTTGGGGAATAGCTGATCTCCAGCTTTTGTACGGTACTAAGGATTGTGATTTGTTTTGGCGTGCTGCTTAACAAGAACTGAACAAGAGCTCAGAATCTGAGCTATTGTTACAAATTATATTTTAAAAGTGTGTTTTTTTTTGTAAAGGTTGTTTTTATTATTTATTTATTTATTACGAAGCCTAAACATCTTCATTGTTTTATTTTTTTTTTTTGATTTATTCATGCTTACGTTTTAAACTAGAAGAGTACATTTACGCACATCAAATACATAGACTGAATTGCCCCTTGCCGGTTTTTATTTATTTATTTATTTATTTATGTTTTACCAAAATGAGACCTCGCCTCCCGCAACACCGACAAACTTATCTGGTGTTGTATGTAGTCTAAACATTGAATACAATATTTATTATTATTAAAAAAAAAAAAAGTATTGCACAGGCAAAGATTGAAAACATCACCTCCAGCACAGCGGCTACAGCGCTGATCCGCCGTAGAGCCGCGACCCCTTTCTTAGGGCCGTAGCAATATTCTTGCGCTGTGTCACTATCAGTCCTGACCCCTACCCCATGCAAGCTACAGCCTACTCATGCGTAGCATTGGTTACTAAAAGCATAGTTTGACAAGTATACATATAGCCTGTTATATATAACTTAAAAATATATTACTCATATATTAAATATTGCAATTTCGTTCCATGTGGATAATACATAATTACTGTACGGCTTTCACTATATTCGGAATTATTTCACGCTATTTGTAATAAGTCATTTAAACCATAATTGTAATATTTTTCTACTAGGTCATTTTTCCGCTGTGGAAGTAATTTAGGAGTAGTAGTATCGTTTTCCGTATTGTTATAATGTCACGAAACTCATTCCAACGCTACACGAACATATTGCAATGCCAGCAATGATATCCCTTATATAAAAAAAATAATATGCAATAACATATCTCTTTCATATGTAAAATATAGGTACACGGTATGGACTTGTGATTATGAATTGTTCAGTTATAACAGTTGTCAACACATTTTGGGTTTTTTCACATTTGTTCCATTTAGTATGGTACTATAAATCGTTAGCCTATGGAAAGGGTTAGACCAGTGATTCTTAACCTCTACTGCAGCCTGCACCCTTTTGGTTCTTAAAATATGTTCTTGCACCCCTTATGTAGGTCAGTTCTTTAAACCTAAGATACTGTATATCATAAATATAGAATTAGCTTAAAAACTTGAAAATATTTTTTTGTTTGTATATTACAGTAATCGTTAAAAAATGTATACTGTTAATAAATACATACAGTGCCTATAGAAAGTCTACACCCGCTTGAACTTTTTTCACATTTTGTTGTATCAGTGCCTCAGAGTTTCATGCATTTAAATGAGGTTTTTTTCCCACTTATCTACACACTATACTCCACACTGTTAAGGGGGCAAATATTTTTATTGAGAAGAAAAATTATATATTAAAAATACAAAACTGAAAGATCATAATTGGATATGTCTCCACCTCCCTGAGTTAATACTTGGTGGAAGCACCTTTGGCAGCAATTACAGCTGTGAGTCTGTTGGGATAGGACTCTACCAACTTTGCATGCCTAGATTTGGCAATATTTGAACATTCTTTACAAAACTGTTTAAGCTCTGTCAAGTTCCTTAGGGACCGTTGATGGACAGCAATCTTCAAGTCATGCTACAAATTTTCGATTGGATTTAGGTTGGGGCTCTGACTGGGCCACTCAAAGACATTTACCTTTTTGTTCCTTAGCCACGCCAGTGTAGCTTGTCATGTGAAAGGTGAACTTCCATCCCTGTTTCAGCTTTCTTAAAGAGGGCAGCAGATTTTCCTCAAGAACTTCTCTGTACTTTGCTCCATTCATTTTCCCTTCTATCCTGACAAGTGCCCCAGTGCCTGCCAATGAGAAACAACCCTATAACATGATGCTGTCACCACCATGTTTCAAAGTAGGGATGTTGTTCTTTGGGTAATGCGCTGTGTTGGCTTTGCGCCAAACATAACACTTTGCATTTAGTCCAAAAAGTTCCATTTTAGTTTTGTCAGATTCCAAAAACTTTTTTGCTACATGGCTACAGAATCTCTTGAGTGTTTGTTTTTTTGCATACTTCAAAACAGGATTCAAGGTGGGCTTTCTTGAGTAATGGCTTTCTTCTTGCCACCCTACCATACAGGTCAGATTTGTGGAGTGCTTGGGTTATTCTTGTCACATGCACACTTTGATCAGTCTTGGCCATAAAAGCCTGTAGCTCTTGCAAAGTTGCTATTGGCCTCTTGGTAGCTTCTCTGATCAGTCTCCTACTTCCTCGGTCATCTAGTTTCCAGCCACTGAATTCTAGCTCCTTCAAGGTGATTGTTGGCCTCTCTGTGGCTTCTCTCACAAGTCTCCTTCTTGTTTGTTTGCTGAGTTTTGAGGGATGGCCTTTTCTTGGCAGTGCCTGAGCGGTGTGATGCAGCTTCCACTTCCTGATTATTGATCCAACTGTGCTCACTGGGATTTCCAAACACTTGGATATTATTTTGTACCCTTTCCCTAATCTATGCATTTGTATTACTTTATCTCTAACTTCTGTAGAATGCTCTTTGGTTTTCATTTTTCTTCAGATTCACAGCCTTACCAATGATTCTTCAACAGTGGGGTTTTTATCCAGAAAATGTGACAGCAACTTTAATGGTTCACAGGTGGAGGCCAATGGTAAGGTAATTGTGTCCTCGTTAGGGCAATTTCTTTCATCGGTACAAACTGGGAGCTTCCACAGCACAGGGGTTGAATACTTATGCAAGCAAGATATTTCAGTTTTTTATTTTTCTTAAAAATATTTCCCAACATAAAACCAATGTCACCTTACAATAATTGATTCTGAGTTTCAGTGTTTAAAAATAAAATGTCAAACAGAACGAAATTTCAATGTACCATTTGTAATTCGGTAATATGAGAGAATTGGTCAGGGGTCTGAATACTTTTGCAAGGCACTGTGTGTATGTATGTATATATATATATATATATATATATATATATATATATATATATATATATATATATATGTGTACACACACACACACACACACTGAGTGTACAAAACATTAGGAACACCTTCCTCACTCTACTCCGAATTGCTTGTTCCATCTCATCCCACAGATGCTCAATTGGATTGAGATCTGGTGACTGGGCAGGCCGCTGCAGTAAGCTGAATTCACTATCATGTTCTTGGAACCATTCCTGGACAATCCTAGCCTTGTGGCATGTGGCATTATGCTGAAAAAAAATCCATTAGCAGATGGATACACTGCTGCCATGAAGGGATACACCTGATTGGCAATGATGTTCAGATATCCTGTGGCATTCAAACATTGCTCCACTTTTATCACTTTTATTTATTGGAGCCCAATGTGTGCCATGAAAACACACCCCACACCATCACACCATCACCACCAGCCTGCAATGTTGACACGCGGCATTATGGATGCATGTACTCATGTGCTTTTATCCATACCCTAGTTCTCTCATTAGCGTGAAACAGCAGGAACCGGGATTCATCAGACCAGGCAACGTTTTTCCAGTCCTCTAGTGTCCAGTGTTTTCGTTCCTTAGCCCACTGCAACCGCAGTTTCTTGTGTTTTTCTGAAAGAAAACTCTGTAAACTCTGGAACTCTGTAAGGTAGTTGGCTGCCATACCCCATTCGTGTCAAGATACGACGAGTTGTGCATTCTTTTATGGGTCTTTCGGCACCAATGTTGTATTGGACTGTCAGTTGACTAACTGTTGTTTGTCTGTTGCTCTGCACAATTCGTATCAGCCTCCTTTGGCCTCTTTCATCAATGAGCCATTTTTGACCACTGGCCTGCTGTTGGCTGGATGTCCTTTGGGTGGTGGACCATCCTTGATACACACGGGAAACTGCTGAGCGTGAAAAACCCAGCAGTGTTGCAGTTCAAACCAGACACACTCAAACCGGCGTGCTTGGCACCTACTACCATACCCCATTCAAAGGCACTTAAATCTTTTGTCTTGCCCATTTACCTTCTGAATGGCACACATACACAATCCATGTCTCTATTGTGTCAAGGCTTAAAAATCCTTCTTTAACCCGTCTCCCATTCATCTACACTGATGAAGTGGATTTAACAGGTTACATCAATAAGGGATCATAGCTTTCACCTGGATTCACCTTGTCAATCTATTTCATGGAAAGAGCAGGTGTTCCTAATGTTTCGTACACTCAGTGTATATATATATATATATACACATACACACAAACACACATATAATAAAACACAAGTATAATAAAAAATACATATATACATATAAACATACACATACATACATATTTATGTAATGAATATAAACAAGTACTATATATTGAAATGAGGTAGAAAACCAGTATCCCAATTGAGTCCTTTGTTTTTTGTGTCCAGGAATTTTATAAATTTAAGTTTATGAATTTAAATATATTATGATGTCCTAATTCTAGGTAATCCAAATCTTTCAGCCATAGCTGTGCAATGCACCAGCAATATGTGATGTAGGGTTATGCCTTTCCTGTTCTATGCTTGACTGGCTCAGTTTGCATTTGCAGAGGAGATGGTTAGGTGTCACTGTTGTTTCACAAATCACAAAATCAGAGTTCTTACAAAAAACCTTCACTAAATATTTTATGATATCCTCAAAAACAAAAACAAAAAAAATAGAAATACCAAAGCCATGCTTTAGTTCTTGAAACCTAACCAACATGTGGTTGAATGCAACCTGTACAGCTAGTTAATAGCTTGGTGAGATTGATGCAAAACCAGGACCTAAATCTTAGAGTAATTGCTTTAAATGTTAATAATATGTATTACTGTACCTTTTTAAGAGAATCACATTTTCCTATCATAAGTTTTCAGTTATTTAATTTAATTGCTCAACCAAATTGGTTCTGATTATTTCAGCAAGCCAATATTACTTTAAAGTTAATTTGTCTGCGAAGTTAAAATCAACTGTTGTTATTATTTTTGTTCAGTGATTTTAATTAGTGTAACCATGCCGATGGTAACTACAGTATGGAGCAGATTGTTTATAACATTTAAAAGGCCAGTTCCAAAATTCTAAGCTTTTCAAGTCATCAAAAATGGGATAATGATCAACTGCTTTAAACATGGAATAACAACTGCTCTTAACTTTGGATAATGACTGCTCTAAACATGGGATAATGACTACTCTAAACATGGATAATGACCGCTCTAAACATGGGACAGTGACCGCTCTAAACATGGGATGATGACCGCTCTAAACACAGGTAATGATCGCTCTAAAGCTGGGATACTGACTGCTCTGAACATGGGGTAATGACTACTCTACTTGGAACCTGATTTACTGAGATTTTTTCATAGCCCTTACTAAAGAAAATGTGTGTCTAGTTTTAAAACCAGCCTCATCAATGTAACTCAATTGTTGGCAAATCACAAAACAACTAAAAAATAAAGTTTTCTGGCTCAAAATCTTTTCCAGAATATTAGTGTTCATCATATTACGTATGGCCCATTTACATATTTAAGTTTTAAATGTGAAAATTAAAAGTGGATATGGTAAGTTTTAAAAAGCAACTGCATTAAGTTACTTTATTCATACTATACAATTTCTAAATGTTTCTGATCCGTAATCGAGATTACGAGGTGTGGAGCAGAAACAAATGGATGGAGATGAAAACAACTTAATTTCAGAGCACAATTTTATTTGTGGTACCTTATACAATTACTTTTTTCCATCATCGGGGACAGGGGGTTCTATAACTAGCACTGCTCTCCACAGAAAAGAAAAGAAGTTCTGTGAACAAACAGAAAAACAGAAAGGAGAACAAAACAGTAAAACAAATAGTCTAAACAAAGCGAGAAAACAAAAGACGACCAACTTTGGCCTGGCACTTCTGCTAGTCAGTCTGCTATTCAGTGTTCTGTGTTTGTCATCACTGTATAAAGACTATGATGTGAACAATGGGCTTGATTTTCAAAGTGTGGTGTGTTGAGTACATCTTTGATAATATAGCTCTGGAAGTGAAAAAGCAAATTGCTGTTTTGCATATTTTTCATAAACACCGCAGCACCCAGCAAAACAGCAAAACAAAACGTTCAGGTTAAGTTGAAATGCAAAAGCAAAGCATTATACTTTAGAACCTGAGTGGAAGTGAGTACATTTACTACTGTTCTCAAAATCCACTTATCAGGCCATAACGCACGAGTGTTACAGAAATATGCACAACAGCGCTCAGGCATTGTTTTCTACACAAATGGGGAAAAAAGACATGGACTCTTGGGGGTACTTGAGGACTTAAACACACTGGCCCCCAGTCCCTTGACAAACCACTAGACCACACTTTAACCTTCCCAGCCACTCAGCGCTACTTGCACTAGCCAATACTACACCTCACCACCCCCGTCCCTCAGGTGTAACCCAGTGGCAGACACAGAGGTGACTGAAATGGTAGGCAATTGAATTGATTAAGTAGGCAAATACTAGCTGGAGGGGTTTATGAAAACAATTGTGTACTGTTATGTATTTTGACACAGAGATAAGGCAGCATTCTGTTACAGTGATACAGTCATTAATGAAAGATTGTTATTATTAAAAGTGAGCTACGTACAGACTTTAAGAATACAGATACAACATAGATGAGTGCCAACTTTATCGAAACACTGAAGACTTTGTCTAAACTAGTTTTGTTATTTTATGATTAAGTGTTTGTAATCATGAAAGAACACAATTGCTGCGTCTTTAAATACACAAATAGGGGATACATCTTTATTGTCTTTTCTGTTTTACTAGCATGCCTCTTTTATAAGCTCAAGCAAGGAGGTCTTCTTTCCCTGAAGATATTCCACTGCCTTGCTATATTCAGCTTGGACAGTGCTTGGTAATGGTAAATGAATATCAGGCTTCAGGGCTCAATATATGTCTTAAGTGACTAGGGGAAGGATTTTCAAACGTTCGTAAATGATTGAAACTACCAAGAGTCTCTATACAGCTTTCAAATTAAATCACTTAGAATTACCATCTGTACCAGTACCAAAAGTATGAAACTTTCTTATATCAAATGTGAAAAAAACATAAATACATGTTATACACAATGAGATATAAAATTTCAAACAAAGTTCTTCTTCTTTTTCTTCTTCTTCTTCTTCTTCTTCGTTTTAAAACAGCACATATCGCAGAAAAAAAAAAGATTACTGTCGTTTGAACTTGCAACATGACATCTTTGAAGAACACAAAGCCTTAACCCACTGCGCCACTAAACAGTTGTTGAATGTGTTAATTTGTTAAGCTTAAATCCATGCCTGACCAACTTTTGCTGAAAATGCTCTATTTCCTATTTGAAAATATCTAGTTTCTTGTTTGGTAGATACCATAGAATGGAAATGTACACAAGAGTGTCACATAGCTTTCTAAATCTCTGATCTCTGATATATTGTAGCTCCTTGTTTAATTAAAAATAAATAAAGGAATAATTTTTTAGGTAGAAGTAAATACATGATTTAAATGCAAAGAGGAATAAATACATTTAGAAATAAATATTTTTTTTTTAAATAAATTAAATAAATAATTTTTAAATAAATAAATGTAGGCATTTATAATAAATAGCAAGCCAGAAAAAATATGTCATATTAATTTATTTGGCTGATGTTTTTATCCAGAGCAATTGACACTTGTATACCAATTCAAAAAGTATGTTTCATGTAAAAAAAAAAAAAAAAAAAAAGTAATACAACGAGACATTAGTGTTTCTTCACTTGTTGCACATCTGGAGTAGTGGTTACAGGACTGGGCTTTTGTCTGGAAGGTTGCGAATTCCATCCCAGGTAGAGGACACACTGCTGCTTTACTTAGATTGGTCGCTTTCTCATTATTATTGTTTGGTACTGAAAAAATGCATACAGTTCAAACTTTGCATATGATTCATATCAAATTAGCTTCATACAGGGCTTATTTGTATTCAAATATCTCATAGGGAGCTCAAAGCAACCCACGAACACATACAAGTCAGTCAACGGGGCTGACGGACAACCCTGTACTAGTGTATGAACTATCCTTAAGAGTGCAGAAAAAAGAAACCATGTTCACAGAGCTGTGATGTGCATAAGAACAAAAACTGTACAAGAACAGCAACCGCAGACAGATGGACGCACACACACACGGATGAAGTTTCTCCCATTTTTGTATGGCACAAATGCAGCTCCACATTCGGGAACACACACACACACACACACACACACACACACACACACACACACACACACACACACACACACATATATATATATAGTTTAGATGCAAAGCATGATATATGCCATTCGCACCAAAACTGAGCTAAAAGCAAGATCATTCATCTCACAGTGCCAACTTTCTGATGTTCAATGTCCTTTGTCCTCAAAACACAATATACACCACGTTACATACAACTCAAATGATCGTTTCTTTCCAGAACGCGCTATACACCAGGCTTTTAATTTAAAAAAATATGACATATCCATTGAGCCAATCAGCATGCAGTATTGCAGTTGTGTGACCCTATTGGCAGCTCTTATAGCTATAGTAGCGTATTTAATCTTATAAATTGTGATTTTATGATTAAATGATGAATAGTTTTTAAAAAATTCAACAAAGTCAATTTTCTAACAGGGTGTAGCAATGGTGAATAAGCATTCACAAATAATGCTTAGAAAACTGTCACTCGATTAGACCTGTGAAACCTCCCTTCATCTCTTATGCTCATTTGAGAGATTAAACAATCGCGTACTCAAAATATAAAATGGATACTATAGGATACTAATCTATACTAAAAAAAAAAAAACTACTCAGTTGATAAGTGTGACATATTTAAATATCTAACTACCATGACAATCCTTTTATTCAAAGATATATAAGGGTAATTTCAGATACATCATTGTTTGTAACACATGACACAACCGAAGAATTTCTGGACAAACTGTCAGAAACTATCTCAGGGAAGCTCATCTGTGTGCTCGTCGTCCTCACCAGGGTCTTGACATGACTGCAGTTCGGCGTCGTAACCGACTTCAGTGGGCAAATGCTCACCTTCGATGGCCACTGGCACGCTGGAGAAGTGTGCTCTTCACAGATGAATCCCGGTTTCAACTGTACTGGGCAGATGGTAGAAAACGTGTATGGCGACGTGTGGGCGAGCAGTTTGCTGATATCAGCGTTGTGAACAGAGTGGCGATGAGGTTATGGTATGGGCAGGCATAAGCTACGGACAACGAACACAATTGCATTTTATCGATGGCAATTTGAATGCACAGAGATACCGTGATGAGATCCTGAGGCCCATTGTCGTACCATTCATCCGCCACCATCACCTCATGTTTCAGCATGATAATGCACAGCCCCATGTTGCAAGGATCTGCACACAATTTCTGGAAGCTGAATATGTCCCAGTTCTTCCATGGCCTGCATACTCACCAGACCAGTCACCCACTGAGCATGTTTGGGATGCTCTGGATCGACGTGTACGACAGCGTGTTCCAGTTCCTGCCGATATCCAGCAACTTTGCACAGCAACTTCGCACAGCCATTGAAGAGGAGTGGGACAACATTCCACAGGCCACAATCAACAGCCTGATAACTCTATGCAAAGGAGATGTCTCACGCTGCATGAGGCAAATGGTGGTCACACCAGATACTGACTGGTTTTCTGATCCACACCCCTACCTTTTTTTTTTATTTAAGGTATCTGTGACCAATAGATGCATATCTGTATTTCCAATCATGTGAAATCCATAGATTAGGGCCTAATGAATTTATTTCAATTGACTGATTTCCTTATATGAACTGTAACTCAGTAAATTCTTTGAAATTGTTGCATGTTGCGTTTATATTTTTGTTCAGTGTATATTTGACACTACTAATATCGTTTTTCAGTTTCATTATTTCTTACAAGACTGACAAGTTGACTGGCCAATACAGGTTCCCTATTGTTGTAGATGGAGATGGTCTTCAGCACACCAATGGCCTAAGCTTTTCTTTTATTTCAAAATGTATTATTTTCGGGTATTATCATTGTCCATTTTTTGCTGTATTATCATACTGTAAGGCGACATATGGTACATAATTACAGTGGCCCTGAAGTGCAAAATGCAAACAGAAAAAGAAAAATTCAAACACAAAAAGAAAGACGCAAACACAAAAAGGTAAATGCTAACAAAAAATCAAGAAAGACAAACACAAAAGAAAAATGCAAACACAAACACAAAAGAAAAATGCAAACACAAATCAAGAAACACAAACACAAAAGAAAAATGCAAACACAAACACAAAAAGGAAAATGCTAACAAATAATCAAGAAACACAAACGTAAAAGAAAAATGCAAACAAACAAAAAGGAAAACGTTAACAAAAAATCAAGAAACACAAAAAAAGGAAAACACAAAACAGATGCAAACACAATAAGAAAAAAGCACAAACACAAATCAAAAAACACATTGTGATTGCTGAGTTTCCAGTTCTTTTGAAAATCACTGTAAAAAGCTTTTGGTATGGTGTGTATCAAACAACTGTATTACTATAGAAGTTTCATCTCTTGTTCGACATTGCAGACTTCTATAGTAACACAGTAGTTTGTTTGTGCCTTCATGGCAAAAAGTTTTATATTAATAATTGCATTGTAACCTTTCCATGGAGCTTAGCCTTGCATCCAGTGGTTTATATGTCAGTGTAAGCTTTGTTTTAAAAGTGGAAATTAATCAACATATTTGACATCAGCCATTCCCTGACCTGTTTATTTTTACTCTGGGTTATTTATTTTAATACAAAATACTATTAATAGACCTTCCGTAACAGCATACTGTGTTTTTTTTAGATTGTCATGTATTGCCCATTTTGCAGAATCAATCTGGGTGCAGTGAAATGTGTTTGCTGTGCTTGTGCTGTGCTTCCTGCATAAAACAAGCACAGGTGTAGAAAGCACACCAAGCACTAGCAGTGTTACCCAGCATTCACCAGGTAAGATTCATCACTGTGTAGAAAGCACACCAAGCACTAGCAGTGTTCCCCAGGATTCACCAGGTAAGTTTCATCGCTGTGTAAAAAGCACACCAAAGCACTAGCAGTGTTCCCCAGGATTCACCAGGTAAGATTCATCGCTGTGTAGAAAGCACACCAATCACTAGCAGTGTTCCCCAGGATTCACCAGGTAAGATTCTACAGTAACTAGTGGATTAAGCAGGTTTAGTCCACTTGCTTGGACTAAAGTTAGTCCACTTGTTAATCCCAATTGCAGCGTACCAGACGATAATCACCACAGGTGGATCATCCACTAAATCAGACTAAACAAGATCCTGATTGCAGTGTACCAAATCGGACGAGAGATGATCCTGTTCAAGTGGACTAATTTAGTATTATGAAGTACAAGACTATAAATAGTATAAGACTAACTTAGTATGCTTAAAAACAAAGCCAGTTCCATTATTCTCTGAAATGACGCCTGAAAATTATTAAAATTAAAGTGAAGCCTTTTGAAACATTTTGTTCAGTAAGGTTCGCTCAGCAGTGCCGAGTCGCATAAAGCTCTTTATGCTCAGTGCAAGGTACTTTGATGAAATACTTAAAAAAATATAAATGTAGACCCGCATAAGCCTCAAGTGAAAGGCATCACTAAAATGTAACTGAATACAGACTATATACAATATTTTATATTATTACATAAAATTGACAATTGCACTACGCACATTATATCATTACCTTATATTGTTGATACACAATATTAAGCAATTAAAATGTTTGTAGACTGAGAATGTAGCCTATAATTTAAATATGCTACCCCTTTTTCCTTTTTTCTCCTTTATTATGGTTGAGGAACAAAATATTCAGATTTTTTTTTTTTTTTTTGCAAAAACTGTAATAAAGTGAAAAATATCGCAAAAACTGTAATAAACTGCCACACAATAAGATACTCCTATATTTAAATAATAATAATTTTAAAAAATGCATATTTGATGTATTCAATTTAACAAACTGAAACATCATATGTATAATTAGATTTATATAAACAACAAATTTAGAACTTAACGTTCAGAGTTAATGCTACAATAGGGTGCCGGCAAGTTAAAATGCAAGTATGATCTGCTAGTGTGGAATGTGCACAAAAAGACACGTACACTTAGGCCTACCGATATGGGTTATGAGTATTTGAAATGTGTCTCCATAAATCACGCCTAATATAAACGCTTTTATCATTAATAGGTCTACATGTATTATTGTATTTGCTTTTTTCATATTTCTGACCTATTTGCCGATGCTTTCAATGTCCTCAATGTTTTTAATCAAGTGTTCGTAATGACGATGTACAAGAGTACAAATGTCTGAGTTTGTCTTTGCACATTAAATTGTGAACTTCAAGCCGCACTTGTAGAGGCTTATGGGTTAGTCCTCGTTGTCTGGCTAACTTGTTCCACTTGTTCAGACTAGCTAAACCACTTGCTTTTTGGTACGCTGAAATCAGTACTAACCTAGTACAGATCTGCAGGATTTGCTAGGCCGCTTTTTAGTCCACTTGATGCAGACTAAGTCACTGGTACGCTGCAATCGACAATGTTTGTGTGAAGCCAGGAACAGCAATTTAAATCTTTCTCCACCGAGATACAAATTATTTTAAATGGAAAAGTATTCAATGCATAAATAACGTAAAATCCCTAATAACTCCTGCTGGATCATTTAAGATAAAGCTTTAATCTCAGTGTTTTACAATTAAATATTAATACCATTTGTGCTCCACATTTTGTCTGTTTTGTGGAACTCAGATTGGAAATTACTGTCCATATTGTGATACAGTGCCAGGGGGGTAAATTGTAATGGATAAAATGAGCGATGGGGGCATGTCTTTATTGCCCAATTTACCCCCCTGGCACGGCTTTCTCACTAAATATTTAATGAGCAAGCCCGAACACACCTTCACCATGAGCCCAAATAGGTACCCTGTACCTATATAAATTTGACAGGTGCTCATTTTATTCTGTCAGGGCACTATATTACTTTTTACAGTCACTGGAAAAAAAAAAAAAAAAAAAAAAAAAAAAAAAAAAAAAAATATATATATATATATATATATATATATATATATATATAATATATATTATATATATGATATATTATATATGATATACTACACACAAGATAATGTTCTATTTAAAATTGTTTGCTTGTGCCACACTATTTGGCATAATCTAAATCATATTTTCTTAATATTTGTGTTTTTTTAATATAATATTGACTTCAAATATGTTTTTGTTTTAACATGCTTAGGAACAAGTGTCATTCATTCATCTACTTTGGAAACATTTCTGAAAGTCAGCAATCAAAAAAAAAAAAAATGGAAAGAGAAAAATTCAGTAAAGGGAAAAGAAAAAATGTGAACAGAACAAACACATGTAGGTCATTTATTAAATATTTAATATAACAAATGTTGTTCATTTGTAAACCTGACCGATTTACCTTTTCTTTATTTTATTTTTCTTGCTCATGATATCTGTTGGAATTATGCAGCAGTGTATTCATGGATTAAAGGCCCAAAGAGGGAAGTCCCTACCCCAGTCGTCATTGATCCCTGCAGCTCTCAGAAACAACGTTTAGCTGCAGATAAGAAAAATCTATAAGATTTTAACCAGGATATGTCTGATGGCCCATATGTGCTTCTGTATCCTGATGGAAGTGAAATTGTGAATATTCCAGGGATGGACACAGCTTTCACTATCCAAAGATATGAGGATGCAGTTGGAAAGCCCTACACATGAATAACACTGTATATTTATATCCTGGAAGATTTTTAATGAATGGTAAGTGTATGTCTAAATCTATAACAAAAATATTGTCAATGTTAAAAAAACAAGTTAGAAAAACGCAACAGCTGTTTGAAGTGGTGATATCAAACACAAAAGCTCAAGTTAGGAGAAGCAATTGGGACAACCTTGTCAAGTATCAAACAAATAGGCACAATTGGAAACATGTTGGTGCCAAACATTCACACAATTATTGGGGCTAACTTTGGCTTCTTTTTTTTCATCGCTCCACTTTATTGCTCCACTTTACATTGAAATGCTCATTCACTTATCAGCTGGCTTGTAACCAGAATAAGGATGCTAAGACACATGTGCCAAGGAAAGTGCTCAACACAGACTGAAGTGTTCTTGGTTATCCTTACAAGCACTACTACAGAGAGAAAGACAGACGGAATGGGAGAGGCATCATCACAGGCGCAGACAAGCATGCTTTGGGAAGACACACAGACAACATGCAGGTGACGCACAGGTAGATCAGAGCACACATGGACAGACATTTAGCCCATACATATAAGAATACCTGAAAGAGCATGAAGCAATATATTTCCAACAATGAAGATGATGAACAAGACCTATAATGGCAATGAGTGCAAGGGATAATGAGAATGCAAGGTAAGTGTATGGAAAATGACAGTTCATGGGGCAGTGTGACGAAGTGCCCGCCCCTGTGTGTATTTTCTGTTACGTTGTGTGTTTAATGTTGGTGTATAGTCATTGGTAAACGGGATATAAACAGGTCTGTGTAACACAAGTGTTTAAAATGTATATTTGTATTTAGGCACGAGGATTGCACAGCACCTCACGTGCAAGTAAAAAGTAATAATATGTGAGCATGGGGAGTTGCACTTTATTAATTCATGTGCAGTTGTACCGAGCCTCCAACTGAATGATTGATTACCAATCGAGTCTTGGTACAGCTGCATAAAAACAACATATTTTCACCCGCTCGGGTTTGGGTGTTCGGTGAGTGGAGAACAGGATTGGAGACAGAGGAAATAATAAGTATAATAATAATAACGTAAAGTAAAAGCTCGAGTTGTTTTGTTTGGTCCATTTTGTTTGTCTGCTTATTTTGGCGAATGTGCCGGGTTCTGCATTTTTGTTTGTTAGCACTGTTTATTTTCTGTTCTGTTTATTTATTAAATGCTGAGCGAAAGCATTCGCTCAGCTCAACCAAACTCCACCTCTCTGTTTATTTCCTGCTTCTGTTCTGACGCCACCCACTCCGGCTGTCATTGTGACATATGGTGTCCTGCGTGGGATAACAGCGCCTCCAAGCGTCAGACCAGGAGAGGTGTTTTTGTGGGGTAAAACCCCCCCCAAAAAAACCAAAAACAAAAAAGACAAACATGGAAAAGGACGGCAGAAGGCAGCAACCACAACACCAGCTGGAGGAAAAGCAGCCTGGGTGTTACTGCTGCGCTGAGCTGAGGTATTCTAGCACCAACTGCCACCGGTACCCCCTCGGACAGCTACCCAAACTATGCCCCATCTGTGGAGGTGAGCACTACGTGGCCCGCTGCCCTGTCCATCAGGAGAAGGAGGAGCAAGGGTCGCCTCAGTCTTCCCCCACCATCAGCTGGTTTTTTTTAAAGAACCTCACAGCAGAGTTATGTCTGGGCTGTGGGGCATATGAGCACACATTAGCCATATGCCCTACGCAGTATGGAGAGGAGGAACTGGCCCAGGAGAGGAAGGTGAGGAGAAGGCAGAGAAGAGGAAAGGGGAAGAGGAAGGCAGAGGGTCCATCGCCCCAGTCTCCACCAGCAGGGGAAGAATGCCTGCTGGTGTTGCCTCCAGAGGGAGAGGAGCCGTCTCCAGCGCCAGAGGGAGAGGTCCCACCGCTGTCTCCAGAGCCGCACCAGTCCCCTGCAAGAGAGGCAGAGCCGCACCAGTCCCCTGCAAGAGAGGCAGAGCCGCATCAGTCCCCTGTAATAAGAGTAGACTACACGCCGCTCCCACCTCCACTGCCAGGAGACTACACGTCTCCGCCAACTCCACCGGCAGGCTCAGAGCAGCAGGAGCTGCCTCTGCCTCCGCCACCTTCACCGGCAGGAGACTACACGCCTCCGCCACCTCCATCGGCAAGAGCAGAGCAGCAGGAGCTGCCTCTGCCTCCGCCACCTCCATCACCAGGAGCAGAGCAGCAGAACCTGCCTCTGCCTCTTTCACCAGCAGAGGGTGAATGCCTGCTGGGTCCCTGTCCACCAGCAGACTGAATGACTGCTGGGTCCCTTTCCACCAGCAGAGGATGAATTCCTGCTGGTATCATTTCCCCCACCAGCAGAGGATGAATTCCTGCTGGTATCATTTCCCCCACCAGCAGAGGATGAATGCCTGCTGGTATCACTTCCCCCACCAGCAGAGGATGAATGCCTGCTGGTATCACTTCCCCTACCGTCACAAGGAGAGGAGCTGGAGCTGCCTCTGAATCCATCATCATCAGGCAGAGAGGAGCAGGAGCTGTCTCTCCCTTCATCAGAAGGACCAGGACTGGATGCTGGCGGTCTTCAGCAGCCCTTACATACGGAAGCACGGGGAAGAACCGCCTGGCCGCAGTGGCCGAGAAGAGGGCCAACACCTGCACCCCAGCTTGTCCTGACTCCCTGCCCCGTTTCGCCCAAGGATGACTGCCTCGCTTCGCCCAAGGATGTCTGCCACATTTCGCCCAAGGATGCCTGCCTGGCATCGCCTGGGGTTGCCTGTCGTTCCGCATCGCCTGGGGTTGCCTGTCGCTCTGCATGGCCTGGGGTTGCCTGTCGCTCCTCATCGCCTGGGGTTGCCTGTCGCTCCGCATCACCTGGGGTTGCCAGCCACTCCGGCATCGCCTGGGGTTGCCTGCTGCTCGGCATCGCCTGGGGTTGCCTGCTGCTCAGCATCGCCTGGGGTTGCCTGCCGTTCAGCATCGCCTGGGGTTGCCCACCGCTCAACATCGCCTGGGGTCGCTGGGACTGCTTCGCCTGGGGTTGCCAGCTGCTCCTCATCGCCTGGTGCTGCCTGTTGCTCCGCATCACAGCAGGAAGTACTGTGGCCGGAACCCCACCAAGGGGAGCTGCCAGCCACGAAGAAGGGAGAGGAGGTCTGGAGACCACCAACCCCAGCAGCATTTTCGCTGATGGAGATCGTGGGGGAGGTCCGGAGACCTGCTCCCACTGCAGCAGTTTCGCTGCCGGAGATCGTGGGGGAGGTCCGGAGACCTGCTCCCACTGCAGTTTCTTCGCTGCCGGAAGTCCACCAAGGGGAGCTGCCAGCTCCGAAGAAGGGGGGAGGTCAGGAGTCCACCCCCCCAAGCAGCCTTTCCACTGCCAGGACTACCCTGGCAGGAGTATGCCACCCCACTGTCAGCATTGCTGCTGACAGCCTTACGACTTGTGGGACTCTTGAAGCCTCCGGTCCTGGCCCAGGATTTTGTGCTGGACTTTTGGGCTTTTAAGGGAGGAGGTGGCCATTGAGGCCATGTGTGCTTTGCACAGGGGAGGGTATATGTGACAAAGTGCCCACCCCTGTGTGTATTTTCTGTTATCTTGTGTGTTTAATGTTGGTGTATAGTCATTGGTACACAGGATATAAATGGGTCTGTGTAACACTAGTGTTTAAAATGTATATTTGTATTTAGGCACGAGGATTGCACAGCACTTCACGTGCAAGTATAAAGTAATAATATGTGAGAACGGGGAGTTGCACTTTATTAATTCACGTGCAGTTGTACCGAGACTCCAATTGAATGATTGATTAGCAAACAAGTCTTGGTACAGCTGCATAAAAACAACATGTTTTCACTCACTCAGGGTTGTGTGTTCGGTGAGTGGAGAACGGAATTGGAGACGGATGAAATAATAAGTATAATAATAATAACGTAAAGTAAAAGCTCACTGTGTTTTGTTTGGTCCGTTTTGTTTGTCTGTTTATTTTGGCGAATGTTCCAGGTCCTGTATTTTTGTTTGTTAGCACTGTTTATTTTCTGTTCTGTTTATTTATTAAATGCTGAGCGAAAGCATTCGCTCAGCTCAACCAAACTCCACCTCTCTGTTTATTTCCTGCTTCTGGTCTGACACCACCCACTCCGGCCATCTTTGTGACAGGCAGACATTGCGGATCCAGGGCTGTGGTGTTTTTTTTATTGTGCATTGTCAATGTTTTTTGTTGCAGATGTGACTTTTGAACTGATAAGGGAATGGTCACAATCCCCTTGAAGTTGTACAAAGAGCATTTCAATGTAAAGTGGAGCGATGAAAAAAAGAAGCCAAGTTAGAAGCAACAATTATGTGAATGTTGGGCCCCGGCACCTTTGCAATTGTGCCTATTTGCTCGATGCTTGACAAGGTTGCCCCAATTGCTTCGCCTAACCTGGGCTTTTGTCTCTGATATCACCACTTTAAATGGCTATTGCATTTTTCGAACTTATATTTTTACATTGACAATGTTTTTGTTATAGATATCACTTATTTTTTTACTTCATCAAATAATGAATAATGCGAGGGAAAGATATTTGAGAATTTGTATGGTAAATAGACAGACAGACAAGACAAGAGAGTAATAAGTAGAGTAATATCAGAAATGAGAAACTATTTGAAAGTAAAATAATGGTAGAACGGACTTTTGGACAGTATGGAAAGTGTAAACATTGTATTCTTTTAGTTGCAAATGTACATCCATGAGTGGTGAAAGCAATACTGTATGTCTATTTTGGTAGGCATTGATATATTGATATTTATGTAGGTACAAAACTGCAATGTTATGAATGGTTAAAAAGGCACATATGCATGTCATTGCTAAAGGGTAGTATACTGCAACATGCTAAAAAAACCACTATTCTGCTTGTTATAGAGGTGTTATGAACTTAGGCCAATGTAATGCATTTGTAAACCATTTGATCTCTTCATAAAAGTCCTTTGCATTTCTTGGCAGTAGTTTGACTTCAATGAGTGCATGCACCCATTTTCCAGTAGCACTCACAGCAATAAGAGACACACAGTGTCCTGAAGTAACACCCTGTCCTTGATGTATGATAATAGAAGCTAATTGGTCATTCCTGTTGTCCACATTAATTTTACTCTTCTGCACAGCAGTAAACTTGGCATTGTGTTGTTTTGTAATGGTCCTGTCTGGTTTGGTTTCCTAAAGCAAGTTGGAGTGCAATCATTCTTCCTGCTGACTGAATAAGTTCACATTTCATGATTGGAGAAGTTTTGCTTTGCCTACATTTACTACCAAGAATAGATGCCCATTTGTTATTTCTATAAATGAGTTCTTCCAAAGACATGGAATATGTACCATCAGGTACATGTAGAGGGTAAACATGCAACATCTGTCAGCTTGATGAGCAGTAGTTACATTTAGTGCATAGAATGTCATGCCTTATTGTGACTGAAACCATGCGAGATACTTTAGGACAAATGTCAGACACGTTGGTGAGAATCTCTGCAACATCTTGCTGCTCACCTCTATTAAAGGGTTCTCCTAAAAAGTGACAAATATCCACAGTAGTTAGAGATGCAGTGGATGGCAAGTGATTATAGTTGTGAACAAAGCTCCCAATAGCCTCTTGTTGACTATGTTTTAATGAATCCTTCAGAGGTTGCAAGTGAAGACGGCACTGCAATGTTGCATTTACATAGCATGAGGTGAATTTTGGGTTGCTCAATCCTCTGAATGGATGTGTAACTGCAAGTGCTCTCTTAGGAGATTGAGGCTTTTGCTGTTCCTGAACATTAGTGATGGCTCAGTGAATGAAATGCACTCGATCTTTTACCTTGTGTCCTTGTATGTGTTGGTCTCCTTCAACCTTATCAACTTAGGGCAATAAATCCCTCTGAACCTATTGTACTCTGCAACTGCAGTTTGAGGTGCCTTAATGCAGATGGGGTCAAAAAGTTGATAAGGTGGACACTGCTTAAGGATGTAACTCTGGAAAGTGCAACACAATTTTGTCCATAGGAGGACCAATGACTGGGAACTGCTCTCGAACAATTTAGACTCTGTCCATGATTTCAAACTTTGAGCGTAAATGTTCAAAGGTATGGGTGACTCCATTGTTACATTTTATGGTTATGGTTTTGACCATACTTGTGTTTTCCAGATAGTAGGAAACAGCTTGAAGGTTCCCTATTGCCCCATTGATGGGACCAGTGGCAATGGCAATGTTCTTACAAACACCGGTTTGCAGCCTATTGTGACTTGTATGGTAGTTTCCAGTCTAGCTGTACAACTGCAGTCAGCCTTGTAGGCGTTAATTGTTTTCAGCACATTTCTCTAGAAATTACAAGGGCAGTCCGCAGTCCATAAGATGAATGTCCTCTCCAGGCATAAGATCAAGTACGGCAGTCTGGATCTGGTTACAGGCATCTACAGTAGGCATGACGCAGGTTGAGCTTGCATCTTTGTCATCTAAGTCTGGAAATAGCTCCTCTTCCATAGGTATCAAGCATAAATTCAGCAACCTGCGATCAGCTTGGTTGGTGGTTCTTAGTCAGGCACGGTTAAGGAGTTTTGTTTTATTCCTGGCACATATTAAATGTCAGTTGATCATCCGCAAACAAATTCCACAGAGCCTCAGATCCCATGGAGCCAGTCAGTTTGTGCAGTTCCTCTTGAGTAACTGGCACATAAGGTGGATTCTGATGCACAGGTGGAAGCTGAAGCAAATCCCCCAGAAGTAAGATGTTGATTTTTCCAAAGCAGCCATCATCTGTGTTAGCAGTCTAGAAAATCTCACACAGACAAAGATGGATGTACAATAAGGTGACATTGGAAATCATGGACACCTCATTAATTATGAGGAGGGTCACATCTCACATGCCTGTATGAAGGCATTGTAGTATCTCATCAGAGAGGTTACAATACACCAGTGTTTTTCCATGTTCCACTGGAAGCATTAATAGTCAATGAATGGTCATCCCATTGATATTGTAAGCTGAAAATCCAGTGGGTGCCGTGATTGCCACTTATTTTCCTAGACTTTGTTTCACCCATGCTGTGACAGTTTGAATGAGAAAAGTCTTCCCTGTGCCTCCAGTGCCACTCACAAACATGCAGAGGATGGGGGCATTTGTTTCAGTTTGTTGTTGCAAAGTTTTGGCAATGTGGTCAAACACTCTCTGCTGATCTTTATTAAGGTGCTTGAGCATGTCTTCTACATTTTGTAGAACAGGTTGTGCCGCCACATCTCTGAATTCAGCCATTGCCTCTGCAGCCCGCAGAGGTGCAAAGTGAACTTGATTTTCAGGTCCTTTTGTTTCAAGCTCATGGAAAATACAAAATACATAAAATAGTACACTAAATACAGTGGAAAGTGCATAATACATGAAATAGTACATTAAATACAGTGGAAAGTGCATAATACATGAAATAGTACATTAAATACAGTGGAAAGTGCATAATACATGACAGTAAAATAATACATGAAATAGTAGCAGTAGTTAATAGCAGATATCAGGCTTAAGGAGCTTGGAAAACACACGAGAACAGGTCAGTCTTGACAGTTGATTTAAAGTGAGCAGCGGTGGCAGGATCACGCACCAAAGCTGGGAGAGAGTTCCAAAGAGTTGGATCCATGAAACTAAATGAGCATTGTCCTCATCAGCCTCTATTCCCTTTTTGTTTCTGCTCTACTAGTCGGGTTAACTCCTTATCAGCTGCAGCTGATGAGGAGTAGTTGGTCATAATAGGCCATAGCTTTTTGATGGCTATCCTCACAAGCATGGAAGACTTCCACATAGGAATGGCACCCTTCAGGAAGAAGGTTTGTTCTGTCTTTCTATGGCTTGAAAAGTAGGATAGTGGAAGTGAATATCCATATTGCCTACCCAAGCTAGCAAAATGGCTGGATTGTAGTCATTGGCTCTGACTTCTGTACTATTCCATGGTAGAGTCTGCCATGATATTTGAGTGCTTTCCAGCCAGCAATGGCCTCAGCCACATCTCAGATTGCCACCACGGTTTGTTCTTTTCTGGAAAATCCAAAGCAACAAACTATCACCACCTTGTTTTCGATTTTCTTTGTTCTATGTTGCTGCCATTTCAAGACACAGTCTTTGACTACAGGTGCTATCAGGTCATTTGGAATGGTACAGGTGGCATTTTGATTAAGATGCAGTGCAATTTGTGAGTTGGGGGAAACTTCAATAAGTGGTGCATCTTCCACCCAAAGAAGCATGTGGAAGTGCTGCATTCTATGACCCTAGTACTCTCTACGCGAAAAGTAATGTGTAACTTTCCCCAGAGGGCCATTTGGGGATATGATAAAATGCAGGATTGCAAGAAAGTTGTTGTGCATGAATCGAGATGCACTGACAGCATCTTGTGTGACAAGTTCTGATGGGCATGTTTGAAAATCCTGGTCCATTCACCTCCTTTATGTATTTCCCAGGTCAGTCCAGGTTCTCTGTTAATCTGGTAAAGATTGGCCTGAAGCTACAGATGAAAGCTGGTTCAGCCTAAATTGCATGTGGCATAACTGAAGCCGAACTTTGACAAACTCTGTTGGATTCAAATGGGGTGTCTGTCAGCGTGAATTCCATGGGCCAGATCTTCAAAAGGTTTGCGCACTGCGCAGAGGGGTATGTGCGTGTGACGGGGGTGCAATGGGTCGGAGCTGTGGTCGATCCTCCTGATCGCTGGTGGCGTTGCATAAAACGGGATGAGACCGGTGAAAGACAAAGGTTGAACCATCTGGGAATTCCAGAAAGATCGCTCGCTCCGCTCGAACGAGGAAGTCCGCGGCCGCCGCGCCACGTACCTCAGTCGGAGTTACTATGTACGCCGATTGGGTACAGCAGCGACCGGGGCTGAGGCTAAGGGCGGGGTCAAATAGTATTTAAAGGACGGTATGATCTAAGCTTGGTTGCTCAGTCCTGGTTGCTGAATTGATTATTGTGTATAATAGTGTGTTGCATTTCAGAGACTGGAGATGGCGTTTGAGTGTTACCTGGAAGAATGACCGGGACCTCGGTGCTAAAACTCTACCCAGGACCGGGAGCCCCCTAGAGACCAGTGCGGGAGTGCCAGTGAAACTTTGTCTATTTGTTTTAATTTTTTTTTATTCTGTGCCGGACTTCATTAATTGTATGCTTTATTTTGCACCTCCTCCTTTATCATTGTTGATATTGGTGGGGGAATTTATTTTTGATTATTTTTATTTTCATTACTTTTGTTCTATTTTCTTTTTGATTGAATTACTGGTCATTTTCTTTTTTTCAATAAAACCCTGCTGCGGGGAGAACTAAAGTCAAGCCTCCTGAGTATTTTTCTGTCAGTTCCATGTGACTCAACCCACTACCCTCCTACAGCACGTCACAAATGGCCGTTGTGCCAAAATGATGCCAAGTTGCCATAATTGAAATGTCCTTTTGCGCGTAACAATCCATTCTGCGCTGTGCAGAAATAAAATCTATGCATCGCGCAATATGGGGGAAGTGGCAGAATAAGGATTGTAAAAGGACTGCGTTAACTCCATGCACACTACTATTCCAGCACTGACTACAGACAGGCAACAATGGGAAACATGGGTAGCAGGCAGTGTGTCCATCGACATGTGGATGTGAATGATGCAAGGCATACCCAGCAACAGCAACCCTGACATAGGTGAAGATATGCTGAAAGAGTGTACCGGCCTCGGCACACATATGAAGAGCTCAGCAATGAGCAAATCATGTCCAGGTATCATCTCGACTCATCTATGCCACATGCGGCATGATGACCTGGCCAGAACAAACCTGCGTAGTCATGCCTTGTCTGAGCAATTGGTAGTGTCTGTCTGTATGTGTATCCTTGTGTAGCAGGGTGGTAGGAAAGCCCTGCTGCTTAAGCGTATTGTTTGTTTATTTTTAGAACGGGGTCTCCCCCGCCTCCCCTGTGTTATTTTGTATTTGTTTATTGTATTGTGATTTATTTTGTTTATAGATGACGGCGAACTGCCGTGTGGTTGCATCACCATCAACTGTAGTTAAACTGGACTCACTATATCATGCAGCATTGAGGTACAATACAAATACAAGATTCAATACTCATCATTGTATATTATGTGATTTGGTAGGCTGGATTTCTTTGGCTTTACGCAGGTTGAAGCACTGGTATATTCTGTTATATAAGCCTATTCAATGTAAATTATATGAATATACTTATTTATTTTAAGCAGTCATTAATGCGGCTCTCACAGTCCTTCCAGGTTATGGTCAAAACCCAAGCGAAGGAAAAGATTAAAGATTATTATTATTATTCTCCGTCCCCTTTATGCTATCACATATGACCCCTTGGTAAACGATTGCAATACCTTTATTGCTTGCAGCTGCTACCTTGTTTACCTTCCAGGTAAATAGATTCCTGCAACGTAGTCTCGCCTTCTTCCAGGCTGACCGACTTCCTGACCCTGGAAATGAACTGTCAGGCCAGCCTGTCCAAAGACTTTCCCTTTCCCTGCTTCGTGCCCTCACAGGTCGGAAGGGAGATTTCCAACCAAAACTTTATATTTCCATCACAGGTTGTGTAATTGTGGTAAATGATAGCCTCTTCATCCAGTTGAACCTTCCGTAGCAAATGTTCTTTGGAGTGAGGCTGTTCTTTGGTTGTTTTGTTTGTAAAGTATTCATGCTCAGGCCATGGTGACTTCAAATGCTAAATATCCAATTGAAAGGGTAGCAGTCAAGGTTTATAGCATTCCTAGAGAGCTCAGAGTTAGTAATCAAGAAAACATGTTTCTAGGACAACTGCCTGAATTTGTAGTCATAGGTTTAACAGATAATGACGCCTTTAGTGGTGATTATGGAAAAAAAATCCTTTAAACCTTAAACATTTTGACACCAACATTATAGCCTTGTATGTCGATGGAGAACAAATACCCTCAAAGCCTTTTCAACCCAAATATGCAAATACGCACAACTCTGTTAGGGAGTATTACAATTTAATACAGACCACTGGAAGACATCTGAAAGACAAACCTCTTATCGTTTAGATTACTGTAGGGGGTACACACTTTATGCTTTTGATTTAACCCCCGACCAAGAAGCAGGGGATCATTTTGCTCTAGTTAAAACAGGAAACATGCATCTGAAATGCGCTTTTCTGTTCTCCTGCTGGACACTATAAATCTAGTCATCTATGTAGCGTTTGAGAATATCATAGAGGTCTCCCAACAAAGAGTAGTTCTCTTTGATTACTGATTAAACAAATTTGAGTTATTTAGTTTGACCATGAATACTTTACAACTTACCACAATGCTCTCTAGCAACCATTTTACACAAAAGAGTTTTTATGGGATTTTATCATGTGACCAGTTGCCTAATGGTAAAATTAATAAAAATCCTGCTTATTATCATCAACACTCACCCACAGAATTATCCGGGAGAACACTGGTTGGGACTATATTTAAAAGATGGTTGCAGTGAATTTTTTACTCATACGGCTACCCCCCAGACTTGCTTATTTTCCTAAAACTATTAAGGAATTTTTGTTCTTTTTACTTGTTGTAGTCTGTCAATCTGTTGTTGGGGGACGAGGTACATTTTCTGAGCATTCTTCATAGTTTTAACTTATTGCTGTTATAAGATCTGATAAAAAAAAATGGAATGGCAATCCCTACCAAAGACCCTATAACACCCCCACCCTGTTTTTCTCTTCTTTTTTAGAGGATATTTCTTATTACATAACTACTTTATTACTATCTTTTCTTTTTTAAGTCTTTTTAATTGGGCATTGTTCAAAGGAAAATTATTTTTATTCTAACCGACATGCTGTTTGCTGTTGATAAAATAATATTTTTAAGCAGCTACAGAACTTTATAACAACTTAGCCTTAGGGTTTTTCATAATATAGGCAGCAGGCCAATCAGGTTTACGTAACCAGTAATCTTCAGGGGTCTGTGCTTTTGTGGTTGTTTTGTATAGTTATTTTGTAGCATCTTTAAAAGGTTCTAAAAAGAATTTTGCGGGTATATCTGTCTCGCTAGGGTATTTATCTGTATCTTGTCTCTGGGATTTTTAAAAAGAATCGCGTAATTAGCATTTAAGTTTATGGTACAACTCATTTTACCCTGAAAAAACATTTTGTACTAGATATAATATACATACATTCCTATGGTGAGTGTATCTTGTAAAGGCTTTCTGTATTTTGTCATTTTCAGTAGCCTCCTCCATCAAATCGTCGTTAATGATTAAATTGATTTTGTTAGGAGGGAGTAAGGAATCATCACAGAGAGAGGGTGGTATACCTTCAATAAATTTTAAATTGGGCAATTTACAAGCTAATTCATTGTATAATTTTTGCCAGCAGCTATAACAGTATATTATGTTCTCAGGAACCTGTGACAGAATCTGTGAAGAGTTTTCTAAAGGTTTTTTTTTTCACAAAATAGCTTTTCCCTGAACTAGAAGGCCCTGATATGATAGCAGTGAAAGGGATGGAAAGGTGTACATCATAACCTCCTTTAGGATCCATAGGGCAGGGTGGAGTAATCAGATTTTAATACTCTCTTGTACATAATATGAAAGGTTTTCTGGTGTGGAATATTTTCTAGCTGAAACACTTTTTTATTTCGGTGAATCAATCAAGATTTTTTTAGTAGGGGTGTCTCGATCAAGACTCACGAAATTCTGAACCAAATCTTTCAATAGAACATTCAAAGAGGAGGTTAAATGTCTAAGAGATACAAATGGCAAAATCATAGACAAAGAAAAGCAAACAAAGCAAATATATTAAATGATTACTTTTCACAAGTTTTTACAAAGGAGGATACAGACAACATGTTCCACACGTCAACCTGTTTGTATCCAGTTTTAAATAACTTTAGCATAACCAAGTCAGAAGTGTTAAAGGGACTAGGAGCTCTTAAAATAAAAAAATAAAAATCCCCTGGGCCGGATGAGATCCTCCCAATAGTACTCAAATAAATGAAAGAAGTTATTTACAAACCGATAACCAGGCTCATGCAACAGTGTCTTGACACAGGAGTTGTACTGACAGACTGGAAAATTGCAAATGTAATACCTATCCACAAAAAGGGAGACAAAACCAAACCAGGTAACTACAGACCAATAAGCCTGACTTCTCTAATATCCAAACATGTTGAAACTATAATAAGATCCAAAATGGAAAATTACCTATATGGTAACAGTATCCTGGGAGACAATCAACATGGTTTTAGGAAAGGGAGATTGTGTCTAACTAACCTACTTGATTTTTTTGAGGATGCAACATCAATAATGGATAATTGCAAAACATATGACATGGTTTGTTTAGATTTCCAGAAAGCTTTTGACAAAGTCCTGCATAAAAGATTAATTCTCACACTGAATGCAGGAGGGATTCAAGGAAATGCATGTACATGGATTAGGGAGTGGTTAACATGTAGAAAACTGAAAGTACTGATTAGATGTGAAACCTCAGAATGGAGTATGGTAACCAGTGGAGTACCACAGGGATCAGTATTGTGTCCTCTGTTATTCCTAATCTACATTAATGATTTAGAGTCTGGTATAGTAAGCAAACTTGTTAAATTTGCAGACGACACAAAAGTAGGAGGAGTGGCAAACACTGTTGCAGCAGCAAAGGTCATTCAAAATGATCTTGACAAGATTCAGAACTGGGCAGACACATGGCAAATGACATTTAATAGAGAAAAGTGTAAGGTACTGCATGCAGGAAATAAAAATGTGCATTATAAATATCACATGGGAGATACTGAAATTGAAGAAGGAATCTATGAAAAAAACCTAGGAGTTTTTGTTGACTCAGAAATGTCTTCATCTAGACAATGTGGGGAAGCTATAAAAAAAGCCTACAAGATGCTCAGATATATTGTGAAAAGTGTTGAATTTAAATCAAGGGAAGTAATGATAAAACTGTACAATGCATTAGTAAGACCTCATCTTTAATACTGTGTTCAGTTCTGGTCACCTCGCTACAAAAAGGATATTGCTGCTCTAGAAAGAGTGCAAAGAATAGCGACCAGAATTATTCCAGGTTTAAAAGGAATGTCATATGCAGACAGGCTAAAAGAATTAAATCTATTCAGTCTTGAACAAAGAAGACTACGCGGCGACTTAATTCAAGCATTCAAACTTTTAAAAGGTATTGACAATGTCGACCCAAGGGACTTTTTTCAACCTGAAAAAAGAAACAAGGTCCAGGGGTTACAAATGGAGATTAGACAAAGGGGCATTCAGAACAGAAAATAGGAGGCACTTTTTACACAGAGAATTGTGAGGGAAATGTGATCATCAGGTTTAAGTTCATTATTCTGTTCCCCTAGATAATCACCCAACAGAGGGTTCCAATCTCCGGGTTTACTCACAAAGATTACAGAGACTGTGTCATGGTAAAGACATCCTCTCTGTAGTCGATCCATCAAATTATACCACTCTAAATGTGCATAAGCTGTTGTAAAGGCAGCCTTAAAGATGTTTAAATTGCCAGTGGGGGTGGATGAGTCAGAAACATATCACCATTGCACCTGGGCCATGGTTTCGCTAACAAAGAAAAAATGTGAAACCTTATAGGTTGTTGTTTTAGAGAGCTCCTTGCATTGTCAAAAGATAAGTGCACACACACATGTAGTGTCAAGGGGGGGGGGGGGGGGTCATCATATCATTCTGTGCATGAAATTAACAGAAATGGAATATACAGGGGGAATCTTAAACAATTCTCTGTGTCTTCTTGGTTTCTGGTCTCCAACTCCCCCACTGACAAAGAATGCTTTTAAAAAGGGTCATAAACTAAATATTGGACACATGGCTTATCTTCACCAATGACTCATTTAGTGCCACAAGCCAAACAATTCTAGGTGTCTTCACACTTAAGACAAGAACCAGTCTATGTCATAAATCCAGCCGACAGGGGGCAGAATAGCGGACCAATGGAGAACAAGGCGCTTCATTGTTATGAGAACAACCAATGAAAAACACTTCACGTGGGCTCAGGCACTGCCCAAATTAACCCAACTATCCAATCACAGGGGTAGAAAGAGACCTACAAAAGTATGAGCTCGACATTGAAATGACGCTCCTGACACGAAATCCAACACTCCAGTACACAAACCGATCTTTGAACTGTGATAACCTGGAGATCCAGCCTGCGACCCCAGCTGGGACAGAGACACCGTTTTTGGACACTCTAATACGAGATAGCTATTCTAGTGTTTGCCTTGGTGTGAGAGTCCACTGAGTGAAACATCTAAAATCCTAAAGTACTTGTCTAACTTAGCCCCGATTGATCACTGGAGAGAGAGTTGGATAAACATTTGAAGTCGACATAAATTGAAGTATATTCAATTTATTGAGCTAGCAGTGCCGGAGTTGCGGTGGAATATCCCAGACATAACCAGATGAAAAGTGTACATATTGGTGGAGGAATTGCTGTTTCAGATGAATATCTAAACAGTTAATGACTTAGTTCTTTGCAAAGACATTTATTTTGTACCCTGAAGTGGAGACAAAACGCAAGGAAGGCAAACCCCGGAAACTACCTGACCTTGCCACGGGCAAGCTACGAGCGCCTGTATTATTGAAGACCTGGAACAGCTGGAGTTGTATTGTTGAAGACACGGAACAGCTGAACTCTAGAATAAGCAGACCTTAAAGTAAAATTTATGTTTTGTTTTAAGTGGAATGTAAGAAAAGTATCATTGCTTTCAATTTATGCTTTGAGTAAATGAACACTATAGTATTTGTTTGTATGTGATTTATACAAATTGATGTGGGTTTCATAAGGCAATTATCATTCTGCATTTCCAAAGCTAGAATCCAAATTTAGCTGTCTTGATAATAGATAATTCTTGATAGGTTTTCTGACCGCCAAGAGCGTCTTTACCTTGCAAGAGTGAGAATTGCATTCTGGACCGAAACTATATATATGAGATTGATTTAACTATGCTTTGCTTATCAAATATTCACGAAAGTGAATATTTGTATTACCAACGATGCCCCTGTTAAGACTAACCTTCGTCTTAAATAGCTGTCAGGAATGCAGTTGTAACCTTAAGGGGATCTCCCATAGATTGCTTTGAATCGCTATTCGCTAATCAACCAGTGGGAGTGGGGGGGTGGTGTTGTTTGAACCTTATTTTCTGTACTGTTTAGTTTAGTATAATTCTTCCTTTCTGTATTATCTTAGTTTAGTTGTTGCACCTTTAATTTTTATTTTATTTAGTTTTATTTCTAATAAAACTGTTACTTTGTATTCGATAGAAATGGGGTCTAGTCTGATTACACTATGTAACACAATTTTTGTTCCTGGGTAGTAAATGTTATTTCCTAACTGCTTATGCCTCAAAAGTATAGAAAATGGCTATTATTCCCCACAAACTTTGCTTTTGTGACCAGGACAGTGATATTTTGAAATTTACCTATTTCCAATGAGAAAACGGGAGCTTTTGTGTCTTTTCGTTCACATAAAGTCAGAAAAAAACAACATATGAATCCAAATTAACATGTATTTATACTAAAGTAATACAAAAATGACTACAAAAGATTTAGAAGTGAGTAGTTTTTTGAGATTTACAATTATACTGTAAATCACTTTCACGAATCAGCCCCCAAATGTAGTCTCCTATCATGTTCTCGTTATACTGTCTTTAGTAGCGACGTTCAAAGTCCAGTATATCCTGGTGGAAGCGCTCACCTTGCTCCTCCGAGTACGCTCCCATGTTCTCTTTGAATTTATCAAGATGAGCATCAAGAATATTGACTTTAAGGGACATCCTACAGCCCATTGTGCCGTAGTTCTTCACCAGTCTCAACCAGCTCCACATAGTTTTCGGCCTTGTGATTGCCCAGGAAGCCCCGAACCACTGCGATAAAGCTGTTCCAAGCCGCTTTCTCCTTACTAGTGAGCTTCTTGGGGAATTCATTGCACTCCAGGATCTTCTTTATCTGTGGTCCGACGAAGACACCGGCTTTGACCTTTGCCTCAGACAGCTTAGGGAAGAAGTCTTGAAGGTACTTGAAGGCTGCCGACTCCTTATCTAGAGCTCTGACAAATTGTTTCATAAGGCCCAATTTGATGTGCAGTGGTGGCATCAGCACCTTCTGGGGGTCCACCAGTGGCTCCCACTTGACGTTGTTCCTTCCCACAGAGAACTCGGTCTGCTGTGGCCAGTCCCGCCTGTGGTAGTGCTTCTTGTTGTCCCTGCTGTCCCAAAGGCAAAGATAGCAGGGAAACTTGGTAAAACCGACTTGGAGACCCATCAGGAATGCCACCATTGCAGCCTCTTGATGCCGTCTCAGAAAAATGCAGATATGTATCCACTTAGGCAGCTGGAACTAAACTGAACTGGTGGGCTTTTGTAACACAGTGTTATTTCAATAAGGGTCGGGTTCTACTTGATTTGAATTCAAAACAAGGTATTCAATACCTATTAGAATTTAAACTAGTCAAAATACAAAAATACCTTTGCACACACACACCTCTTTATTCTTCTTTCTATCTTTATTTTTCTACCTATAATTATAACCTATAATATAACATACTGCACAAAAGACACATGTGGCAAATTATGTTTCTCTGCAATGGCTTAAAGCTATTATTTCAGAGGAACTCCTATGCTATTTGTAAGAACTAGGATACATGTTGAAACAGACACCATTTTTAGGATTGGTCTATTTTGACGGATATCCTGTTAATGTCAAGAAAACATGTGGTACTTTTTGACAGCTGTCGTAAAACATGTGGGCCTTTTTGACAGCTGCCAAAAAAGGTGTGGGAAGGTGGTGGGTTTTAAAAGTCATGAATCAAGCAAAACATCTTGAGGGGGGAGGGGCACAAAAGTGACAGACGCTGTGATGCCTGTACTACTAAACACTGTTAGATTTATTTATTATTTTTTTAAAACAAACCACCTTCGTAAACGCTCATACAGATCCACCAATCAACTGTTTGTACCTGGTTACTGAACAACTACTGTACTGTGTGCTGAGAAACTGACACTGACAGCACCAGACGGGAAGACAGAGGAAAACAATTCTCTCACCTGTGTCACCTTGACGTCTATGAAGCTCAGCCTGAAACTGACAGCGATGACACAAATTAAATGTTTATTTTAGTGTGCAATTCATGTTTTGTTATTTACAATAATGCTGGCTGGCTGGCTATGATGCCATCTCAATTTAAAGACAGTACGTTTCACTGTAGCCCTTGGGATGAAATTGTTAGCTATGTGGTTATTTTTTTTGAAATAGCAGTGGGAGAAAATCACTTCAGCAGGTACAATAGAATCTACCAGAACTGACGGACGCTGTATCTACTATAGATACTAATGAGAGCAAAACAAATACAAAAGAAAAACAAGGGAAACGCAGATCTTTTCAAGAAATCTGGGAGACTTTGTATAAATGGATTTTATATTTTTAAACACTGCAATAACAGTTCTTCTTGTGAAGCATAGACACTATAATTTGACAGAACAGGTAATGTATTTGCACTGTGCAGGACCTTATTTTCCCCCATTGGTGCTTGAGCCCCGAAGTATTCACGGAATCACCGCCTGTGCACCTATTATCAGTGATTAAAGGCTGGTTTCCAAACAAACTGATTATCACTCACCAATACTGTGAAAGTGTGTTTTACAAAAGAAAGGCAGGGAGTCCCAAGCTTTAAACTTATTACTGTTTATAAATAAGAATTCAACTTTATTATGAATATTGTGTTACTATGTTTTAAGCAACATACTACGATAGTGTTCATTATGGTAATTGTTTATTAGTTTTAAAATGTTTAGTAAAACATATTGTTTAACCTCGTTAGTGCAACCAGCCCCCAGTGATAATGACATCTTCAGTCAGGGTTATAACCAAGTATGAATCTTCTCATTTTTTGTAAAATGACTTTACACCTACTTCTAAAGTTACAGCACGTCTCAGTAAATTCTAACGATAAACTTCACATACGTAACACAAACGTAAAACATCATTAAGTGGGGTAGGCATTGCCAGGGAGATTTCATGGTTCTCATCGAGTGATTGTTATCTAAGCATTATTTGTGAATGCTTATTCACCATTGCTACACCACGTTAGAAAATTTACTTCCTGCATTTTTAAAAAATGCTTCATCATTTAATCATAATTTACAAGATTAGATACTGTGTGTCCCCCAGCTGGAATGAAACTTGCAAGCTTCAAGGCAAGAGTACAGTGCTCTAGCCACTACTCCACCTATGCTACAAGTGAAGCATTATTTGTGAATGTTTATTCACCATTGCTACACCACGTAATTTTAAATTTGCTTCATCATTTATCATAATTTATATTTTGTTTCCCCCAGCTGGAATAAACTTGCAAGCTTTTTGCTCTTATATGCTACAAGTGAAGAAGTACTAATGTCTCAAATGTTAACTATTTTTATTTATTTATTTTATTTTATTTATTTATTTACATGAAACATACTTTTTGTATAGGTATACAAATGTCAATTGCTCTGGATAAAAGCATCAGACAAATCAATTAATATTACATATTTTTCTGGCCTGCTACTTATTAATTTATTTATACATTTATAATGTAAACATAAATTTCTACATGTATTTATTTAAAAATATTTATTTCTAAATATATTTATTCCTCTATGCATTTTTTAAATCATTTATTTATTTCTAATCATTTTTATCAGAGCAGAACCTTCAGGTTTTCAGCAAAAGCTGGTCATGCATGGATGTAAGTTAAAAAAATTAACACATTTCAACAACAATGCAGTGACGCAGGGGGCTAAGGCTGTGTTCTCTTCAAGGACATCATGTTGCAAGTTCAAACAACTATAATTTTCTTTATTATTATATTTTGTGCGATATGTGCTGTTTTAAAACATAAATCCATTGTTTAATATAAACGGTGTGGATATCAAACTGCTTGCATTCCCTGGTTTATTTTGACGTTGACCAACATGTGGAATCACATGATTGGTAGATGTCCAATTATTTAGCTTTTCTGTTTGAAAAGTTGCTACACACTCTTAAAAAAAACTAAAAAGTAAACGGAGGAGGAAGAAGGAGGAGAATAAAAATCTTACCTTAGTTTGACAACTTATATCTCATTGTGTATAAGAGGTATTTACGTTTTTTTTTCACACTTGATGTAAGAAAGTTTCAGACTTTTGGTCATGGTACAAATGGTAATTCTAAATGATTTAGTTTTGCTGCTGCAACATGGTGGAAACAACAAAACTCTTGGAGCTGTATAGAGACTCGATAGTTTCAAACAAGTTTTTCTTACTTGTACGTGGAATTACATAAACATACTTTTTTTGTAGAGGTATACAAATGGTCATTGGCTCTGGATAAAAAGCCTCAGACAAATCAAGTATTTACTTTTTTCTGGCCGCTACTTATTAATTATTATACATTTATATTGTCACAAATTTCTACAGTAGTTATTTAAGAAATATTTATTTCTACATGATTTATTCCCTCTATGCATTTTTTCAAATCAATTTCTTTATTTCTAATCATTTTTTATCAGAGAGAACTTCAGGGTTTTCAGCAAGCGGTCTGCATGGATGTAAGTTAAAAAATTAAACGACATTTCACAACAATGCGAGTGCGCAGGGGCTAAGGCTTGTGATTCTCCCCAAGTTCTCAATCAATAGTTTCAAACAAGTTTTTCTTACTTATATTTGGAATTACCTTTCCTCTCAATCAATAGTTTCAAACAAGTTTTTCTAACTTGTATGATGAACTACTGTTCCTCTCAATATTACTGACAAAATGTTTAAAAAGGGAATGTGGAAGGGGTGTGGGTAATTCACTGACCAGGAGACAGAGAGGTGTACTTGGAAACACCACACAGGTGCCCAGTTTTATTTTGGACCGGTTCTTATTTTTCTCCGGCAGAGGGCACTGTTGACCGTGGGCTGCCTATCAACGATGATAGACAGCACCACGGAAATACCACAGCTGGTACACGAACAGCAAGTGCACTCGCAGGTGCTCAAAGAAATAATAATGAAAACAGAAGGCGAAAAGAACAAGGGAAAATAAAACAGTAATAAAACTACAAATAAAAGGTGCTGCACTCGGCAGCGTTATCCCGGTCGCCGCTACCCTCACGACCCGGATCACCGTCCTATTCTATCAGCTATCTAGCCTGCTCTTTTACAATACGCCGGGGTCTGCCCAAGGATTCCCCGCTCTCTCTCTCTCTGTCTCTCTGTGAATCTTTATTTTTCTCCCGGCTGATTTCCGGTCCTGAATCAAAGCTTCCGCAGTCTTGGCGTGTCTAAGTGGGCAGACCTGAGGAAACAACAGATCGTTATTTTATAGGACCAACATTCACCCAAGTCGAAAACGCCGTCCTCTCTCTAGATTCCAGAGTCAGGGGTATCTGCCAGTACCCCTTCGTTAAATCCAGTGTCGTCATAAAATGAGCCGTGCCTAGACGCTCCAGCAACTCATCTACTGGGGGCATTGGATAAGCGTCAAATTTCAATTTCTCATTGATTCGTCTGAAATCAATACAAAGTCGAGTTGACCCGTCTGGCTTATCGACTAAAACGATTGGACTGTTCCAGTCACTTTGGGACTCTTCTATTACCCCCAATCTCAGCATTTCGTCAATTTCTGCTTTTATTACCTGTCTTTTACTTTCAGGTATACTATACGGCCTCTGGCGAACTAGCGCCCCCGGCTCAATATCAATGTGATGATGGGCTACTCCAGTCTGCCCCGGGACAGAAGAGAACACGTCAGGAAACTCCGCCACCAGACCGCGAGCCTGACATTTCTGCATTGGTGTCAGATTCTCAGCAATCTGTACCGATCCTTTTCTTGCCAACACAGAAAGATCAGGTCCTAGGTCCGTGACGTCATCCGCATGCGCCACTAACAACGCCTCTGGTTGTAACCAAGGCTTTAAGAGATTGATATGGTAAATGTGTTTCTCTGTCCGTCGCTCCGGCTGGCAGATCTCATAGTCCACCTTCCCAACCTGGCGTGTAACCTCAAAGGGTCCTTGCCACTTAGCCAAGAGTTTTGACTCAGAACTGGGTAATAAGAGAAGTACCTTATCCCCCGGCTGAAATGTGCGCAACCGGGCTCCTCGGTTATAGTGTGTCTCCTGTCTGTGCTGCGCCTGCTGCAAATTGTCATGCGCCCATTTTCCAACAGACTCAAGACGTTTGCGCAGGTCCAACACATACCAGACGGTATTGGTTGAATTGTCCTGCTGCTCCTCCCACATCTCTCTGACCAGGTCGAGCACGCCCCGGGGTCTCCGCCCATACAGCAGCTCGAATGGTGAAAACCCCGTAGAAGCCTGGGGAACCTCTCTGATCGCAAAGAGAAGAGGAGGAATCAGCTGGTCCCAGTAACGCACATCACTATGAATAAATCTGCGCAACATGTTCTTAAGGGTCTTATTAAAGCGTTCCACCAAACCGTCGGTCTGAGGATGAAACACCGAGGTCCTAATGGTCTTAATTCCCAAAAGCTTACATGTTCTGCAGATTAGCCAGGACATAAAATTGGTGCCTTGATCGGTTAGTATCTCTTTGGGAATCCCCACCCGGGAGAAAACCTTCACAAGCTCGTTGGCAACAGACTTAGTGGACATAGATCGGAGGGGAATTGCCTCTGGATAACGCGTAGCGTAATCCAGAATGACAAGTAGGTGGGTGTATCCTGCCGCACTCCTTTCTAGTGGCCCAACTATGTCCATCCCAATACGCTCAAACGGAGCTTCCACTAGGGGCAAAGGCACCAGAGGGGCTCGTGGAACGGCTCTAGGGCTGGCCTTCTGACATTCCCCACAACGCTCACAAAACCACTTAACATCGCCATCTAGCCCCAGCCAGAAGAACCGTGACACAAGCCTTGCTTTAGTTTTATCCCTTCCCAAATGACCAGACAGGGGAATAGCGTGAGCCAGCTGCAACAAATCCTCCTTAAAGGGCTGAGGAATGAGCAACTGATGACGCACTTCACCGGTCTGGGGTAATTTATCAACTCAGTACAGTAGGTCTCGATCAATTTCAAAGTGGGGGTACGTGGCGGCGCGTCTGGGCTCGACCACCCGACCATTAACCACCGCTGCTTGGTCAAAGAGCCTGCCCAGCACGTCGTCACGCCCTTGCTCGAATCGGAAGTCACGGGAGCGAGCTAAGAAATCAGCTCCCATGGCTTCCAACTCGGGGTCAGGTCGGTCCCCTGCTCTGGCTCCGCGACCTCCCCCCGGACTCTTCACCAACCGTCCCCACCTGAAACTTCTCTGACTCCCTCCATTGCCAGCCCTCATTCTTAGCAATCCGTCTCTCCCGTTTAGTTTTACGGGGTTTAAATCTATGGCAAAACCATTCTGGATCGCGAAAGGGAAAAATTTCTCCAATTACTTCCTCTTTCTTAGCCAATAAAGAAGACGGGGCTGTCAGAGCAGCCAACCAATCTTTAAACTGCTCACAGTCCCGTTCCAGAACTACTGGTACCGGCAATCGAGGACATAATCCTACCTGCACCTACGTCACCTGCTGGCCAATAGTCATACACACATTTATCTTGGGATAGGAGCGGCCATCCCCATGAATACATTTAATATGCACCCGTCCCAATATACGTTTATGCCCCGGTGAGATTAGGCTCTCCTGTACTAGAGACTGACCACACCCTGAGTCCAGGAGGGCCTGGGTTTTTGTACCATCCACTGTCACAGGAATAACAAAACCCGTGTGCTGAAGCGACTGAGGTAATTGAACGTGCCTACCTGGTCGGCTGAGGTCACACTCCATCACGGGGCAGTCCCGGGAGAGGTGGCACACCTCCCTGCACGTCCAACACCTCGGTGGGCTGGTTTCTCTCCCCGAAGTTTTGGAAAGAGGGGAAAACACTGGAGCCATAACAGGGGCCCGCCGATAAGGCGTCCGCGCGAGACCCCGGTCTGACACTGCAGCAGCCCGTGGGTATCCCCACCCTGCCCCAGTACCCGGGCCGGGAACTCCCGCCAACACCCCCCGACCAAATCCTGGACTACCCCTTCCCCCCAGTCCCTTCGCCCTTTCCGGGGCCAGTTGAGGGGACGATCCAGTAGCCACACTCCTCCCGGGCAGTTTCGCAGGCGTTGGCTTCGCTGCCTGGTACTGCTCGGCAAGTTCGACCGCCCGGTCCAGCGTGTCCGGTGCCTGCCGCTGGACCCACAGCCGAGGTCTCGAGGCTAGACACTCCAGGAAGCGCTCCACCACGATCATCTCCACCACCCTGGCTTTGGTGTTTAGATCGGGATTCAACCAACCCATGGCGTAATCCTTCAGCCGGTGGGCGATGGTTCGTGGGTGCTCCCCTGCCGCAAATTGCTCCTCCCGGAATTTCTTCCGGTAGCCCTCCGGTGTGGCCCCCACACGATATAGGATGGCTGCCTTCAGCTGGGGGTAATCCAACATGTGCTCCAGGGACAGCGTCCTCGCAGCTGCTTGAGCCTCCCCGGTGAGTTGGGGCAACACATAACTAGCCCACTGGGCTTGGGGCCACCCGGCCGAGATCGCCATAGCCTCGAACACCTCCAAGTAGGAGTCCGGTCGATCCTTGGCCGTCATTTTGGTGGGTCTCTGGATGGAGTGGTCTGGAGCTGCGGGTCTAGCCGCCCCCTGCACTGCCGCGGTGAGCGTCTGGCGCAGGAGGTCCATCATTGCGACAAACTGAGTCGCATCCATCGCTAGTCTGCTCCTTCTATAGCTGCACTGCTTGGGGCAGTGCCAGTGAATCCCACCCCTTACACCACGTGTGGAAGGGGTGTGGGTAATTCACTGACCAGGAGACAGACAGGTGTACTTGGAAACACCACACAGGTGCCCAGTTTTATTTTGGACCGGTTCTTATTTTTCTCCGGCAGAGGGCACTGTTGACCGTGGGCTGCCTATCAACGATGATAGACAGCACCACGGAAATACCACAGCTGGTACACGAACAGCAAGTGCACTCGCAGGTGCTCAAGAAATAATAATGAAAACAGAAGGCGAAAAGAACAATGGAAAATAAAACAGTAATAAAACTACAAATAAAAGGTGCTGCACTCGGCAGCGTTATCCCGGTCGCCGCTACCCTCACGACCCGGATCACCGTCCTATTCTATCGGCTATCTAGCCTGCTCTTTTACAATATGCCGGGGTCTGCCCAAGGATTCCCCTCTCTCTCTCTCTGTCTCGTTGTGAATCTTTATTTTTCCCGGTCCTGAATCAAAGCTTCCGCACTCTTGGCGCGTCTAAGTGGGCAGACCTGAGGAAACAACAGAGCGTTATTTTATAGGACCAACAATCACCCAAGACCCGCCTCTCAGCCATTCAGAGTGTCACTGCCATGACTCACAGGCGGTTGTTGGGTGACTGCCGCCCTCTTCCTGCAGCCCGTGAACACGCCAGAAGAGTCAACACAGATCTCTCCCTGTTACAGGCAAGTTTCTAAGATTCTATTTAGAATAAATTAATTAGTTATGCTCAAATGAAAAATTTGGAATATAAAATCCACACTTTTTAAATTTCCAAAATATGGTGATGAAAAGTGTTTAATTCTGATGAAAGACAAATTTCTTCAAATATTTTAAAATGAGATAATGTATTCAAACTGAATGTGAAATAACTTTATTGGGAATGGTGCTGACAACTCTGAAGTCATTATAAATCGTATATGTTAAATAGAAGCCCTCACAACCTTGGATACCCTGGTAGATTTATATGATTGGATTTGGCACTGTACATTCATTTTCTCTAACACTGATTAGTAGGTTTGTATATTTTATTTCTGTAGCCATTAGAAAATCCTAATGATTTGAGTACACTAATTCAGCAAACAAAAGGAACTGTATAAAGGTAGGTTTTTATACATTATTTATCAATACAATAGTATTATTATTATTGCAGACATTAAGCAGCCACCTTTATCGAAGGCAGTATTACTACACTATTTTTAGAATTAGTGATGGGTGTATGGTAGCTCCATAACGCATATTTGACAAATACAAATATATTGCATATATTCTTTAAAGTCTTAAGTGAATTCAAATGTTTATATTTATTTTCCTGAATTTCCTTGAAACAGGAATGGAATGTGTAATGGTATGTATTGTTGATATAGGCACATACCAGTGGTGAACAGCTAGATTTATACAATTTCTACAGCATTTAATTATGGTGGGAATTAAAATTCACTAAAATATTTATGCATTTAATATGACTAATAAGTCCTGGGTTGTTTAAACACACTTTGCATGTGAAACATCTGACCTTGTTTTAAATTAAAGGAGGATGCAAGAATATCGGAACCATCAGATGGTGTAAAACCCAACTTCTACAGGTAAAATGATTTACACAGCCTATTTTAGTTTGCTTTTTGTTAATGTCAAAGAAAAGTAGTTTACTTCTCTGTATTTAATTTTAATGTGTTTACTCCACTACTGTTTTGTTACAGTGATTAGACAAATGTGTATGCTCCAGTAGTAATAGATAGCAGCAGTTCTGAATCAGAGGAAGACATGATGTGGCTACAGCAAATGGGTATTTACATTTAACAAGTAATTGAATGTCATTATGCACAGACTTTTTTTTTCTTTGTTTGAAGGATTCATCAGCTCATAATGTTTAGAAACATCACTACCGAATTTCGAGCAGGTTCGGAAGCATTTAAACTAGAAAGGAAGGGGGGAGAAATCAACAAAAAAACAGAAGGGAGACCGCATCAAAACAAGAACAACAACTCAGGTAAGACAACCATTAAATGTATTTATCTAAATGCTAGAAGTATCAGAAACAAAATTCTAGAACTTGAAGCTACTGCACTAACAGGTAACTATGATGTGATAGGTGTTACAGAAACGTGGTTATCTGAGAGTGATGGGGACGAATATAATATTTGTGGGTATACACTGTATAGGAAAGACAGGCAGGACAGAAGAGGAGGAGGGGTAGCGCTATACATAAGAAACAGTCTTGAAGCCCAGGTGTTAAACCTGGACAAAGAAAATAAAACCGAATCAATATGGGTCAGAATAACAGACAAAAATTCAAAAGGCATAATAATAGGAGCATGCTATAGACCGCCAGATTCAGACGGTGAGCACAATAATCTGTTATACAATGACATTAGAAATGCGTGTAGCAAAGGAGAAGCCATACTAATGGGGGATTTCAACTTCCCCCAAATAAAATGGGAAAACCCGGTGGGTAGCGCGAAGGATGAAATAGAAATGGTGGAAATGACAAATGACTGCTTCCTAACACAATTTGTGAAGGCACCCACTAGAGGGGAGGCATGCCTTGATTTAGTCTTTTCAAATAACGAAGATAGAATAACTAAAACAGAGGTCAGAGAACCACTGGCAAACTCAGACCACAACATGGTCTCATTTGAAGTGTTTTTTAAATCCTCAAAAGTAAAGACTAAAGCTAAGGTTTACAATTTTAGAAAAGCAAACTATGAAGGCATGAAACAGAGACTAACAGAAGTAGATTGGAGTAAAATAGAGAAAACACCCACAGAAGAAGGATGGTTGTTCTTCAAAAACGTAGTACTAGAGGCGCAAAACAATTATATCCCTAAAGTAGACAAATCTAAATGTAAAACTAAATTGCCAAAATGGTTTAATAGATCAATTAAAAAAAATATTCAGCGAAAAAAGGCACTTTACAGAGCATTAAAAAAGGACCAAAAAGAAAGTACACAGAAAGAGTACACAGAACTGCAAATGCAAGTCAAAAAGGAAGTTAGAAAGGCCAAGAGAGAAATAGAAATGAACATTGCTAAGGGAGCTAAAACCAATTCCAAAATGTTTTTCCAATATTACAACAGCAAGAGAACATTCAAAGAGGAGATTAAATGTTTAAGAGATACAAATGGCAAAATCGTAGAGGAAGAAAAAAAAATAGCAAATATGTTAAATGATTACTTTTCACAAGTTTTTACAAAGGAAGATACTGACAACATGCCCCACATGTCATCCAGTTCCTATCCAGTTTTAAATAACTTTAGCATAACTGAGGCAGAAGTGTTAAAGGGACTAGGAGCTCTTAAAATAAACAAATCCCCTGGGCCGGATGAGATCCTCCCAGTAGTACTCAAAGAAATGAAAGAAGTAATTTACAAACCGCTAACCAAGATCATGCAGCAGTCTCTTGACACAGGGGTGGTACCGACAGACTGGAAAATTGCAAACGTAATACCGATCCACAAAAAGGGAAACAAAACTGAACCAGGTAACTACAGACCAGTAAGCCTGACTTCTATTATATGCAAACTTATGGAAACTATAATAAGATCCAAAATGGAAAATTACCTATATGGTAACAGGGTACTGGGAGATAGTCAACATGGTTTTAGGAAAGGGAGATCGTGCCTAACTAACTTGCTTGATTTTTTTGAGGATGCAACATCGATAATGGATAATTGCAAAGCATATGACATGGTTTATTTAGATTTCCAGAAAGCTTTTGACAAAGTCCCGCACAAAAGATTAATTCTCAAACTGAACGCAGTTGGGATTCAAGGAAACACATGTACATGGATTAGGGAGTGGTTAACATGTAGAAAACAGAAAGTACTGATTAGAGGAAAAACCTCAGAATGGAGTGTGGTAACCAGCGGTGTACCACAGGGATCAGTATTAGGTCCTCTGCTATTCCTAATCTACATTAATGATTTAGATTCTGGTATAGTAAGCAAACTTGTTAAATTTGCAGACGACACAAAAGTAGGAGGAGTGGCAAACACTGTTGCAGCAGCAAAGGTCATTCAAAATGATCTAGACAAGATTCAGAACTGGGCAGACACATGGCAAATGACATTTAATAGAGAAAAGTGTAAGGTACTGCACGCAGGAAATAAAAATGTACATTATAAATATCATATGGGAGATATTGAAATTGGAGAAGGAATCTATGAAAAAGACCTAGGAGTTTTTGTTGACTCAGAAATGTCTTCATCTAGGCAATGTGGGGAAGCTATAAAAAAGGCTAACAAGATGCTCGGATACATTGTGAAAAGTGTTGAATTTAAATCAAGGGAAGTAATGTTAAAACTGTACAATGCACTTGTAAGACCTCATCTTGAATATTGTGTGCAGTTCTGGTCACCTCGCTATAAAAAAGATATTGCTGCTCTAGAAAGAGTGCAAAGAAGAGCGACCAGAATTATTCCGGGCTTAAAAGGCATGTCATATGCAGACAGGCTAAAAGAATTGAATCTGTTCAGTCTTGAACAAAGAAGACTACGTGGCGACCTAATTCAAGCATTCAAAATTCTAAAAGGTATTGACAGTGTCGACGCAAGGGACTTTTTCAGCCTGAAAAAAGAAACAAGGACCAGGGGTCACAAATGGAGTTTAGAAAAAGGGGCATTCAGAACAGAAAATAGGAGACACTTTTTTACACAGAGAATTGTGAGGGTCTGGAATCAACTCCCCAGTAATGTTGTTGAAGCTGACACCCTGGGATCCTTCAAGAAGCTGCTTGATGAGATTTTGGGATCAATAAGCTACTAACAACCAAACGAGCAAGATGGGCCGAATGGCCTCCTCTCGTTTGTAAACTTTCTTATGTTCTTATGTTCTTATTTTTTCATAAATTACTTTACTTGAAATTACACGTAAATAACTATGTATGTTATCTGACAATCTAATTTAAAGCTAATTTATTTGCACAGACATTTTGAATGGCAGTGCTTGTAAATTATTTAATGGCCTAACAAATACTAAGTATTTCATTTTGTCAGTGCAGATAAATATTCTTTAGTTTCTGTTTTTCATATTTTACAGAGGAGATGAATTGTCTGCTGCAGACATAATTGCAAACCTTTCATTAAACATTCAAAAGCCTGCCTGCAGCAGGTTCATCATTAACAGAGCCATGTGTGGGATGGAGCCTTACGTGCTTTTAAACGCTCAACATATGATCCAGCAGCTGACATGTTGGTGAAGTTTACAGATGATGCAGGGCAGAGGAAGCTATTGACACTGCTGGACCCAAAAGGGATTTTTTTGTCACTCCTTATGGCTTACCTTAAAGGAAGAAGAATATTTGATGGTCTGCCAACAGGAAGTATCTCACTTTTGACAGTGCAGGTAAATGTTCTTCAATTTTCTTTCCTGTTTTTCTAATTTGAGCTCTACATTTTGTAATCAGCTTTGTACTGTTTCACATCTTCTACAGAAGCATCTTTCTATGTATTCATGTTTTTGCTACATGTTCTTAAGTCATTACTGTATACTCATAATTATCCTGCTCTTTGTTGGCTCATTGTGCACTTTGCATTGTACTTCTCATTTCTTTTAGGTGATTGTAACAGTGCAAGCAGCCCTGTACGATGTTTCATTTTTAGAATGGGGTCTCCCCTCTGCCCCTATGTTGTGTTGTATTTGTTTTGTGATTTATTTGTTGTATTTGTTATTGTTAAGACAGGATATCCATGCATTTTGTTTTATTGTTTTGAAGATTTATGTATTTATATATGACAGCGAAGTGCTGCGTTTTGTTGTTTGCTTGAGTGTGTTCTGGCAGAGGCAAGGTAGCAGCTTGTCCTCTGCCAGGAACAATTAATAAAAAAAAAAACCTTGTGCAGAAGGTGGTCACCTGTGTAAAAACCTACAGCTCTCAGGCACTCTGGGTGGGTGTGTTCAGAGGAGGAATGAGAGCCAGCGAGGAGCGAGAGAGATTTAAAAGTATAGGATCCATGAAGGCTACTGCCCAGCCAGACCTATATTATTTGTGTTTGTGATTATTTTTTGTTTACCTTTGTATGTTCTGTGCTCTGTGAGCAGTGTTTCTGTTTGTTTAAATAATTTATTTATTTTTGTGTTAAAAATAAAACGGGGTACCATGCGTATTTTGCCTGCAGTAACTTACTTCAGTGTTTTGCTTCCTCATTCTGGTCTGACGTCACCACTCAGCCATATCCTGTCACAGTGATGTATTCCTAGCTTCATTTGATCAGTCTTATTAAACTTGTAAATCTATGATACTTCATTATATATACTCTAATTATTATATGTTAGTCGCCTTGGATAAAGGTGTCAGTCAATAATTAATAATAATAATAATAATAATAATAATAATAATAATAATAATAATAATAATAATACACCCACACCCATCGCGGCTCTTGATTTATAATATAGCTGATTTATATTGGACTGCCAGTTATGATGAATATTAACAGTATTTGTTCTACCTAGCTGGGAAGATGATTACAGTCTCTGTGGTTCATGGGGGTCCAGGGCACATTTTCTCTCAGGAGACCTTTTCCACTACACAACCCTGACTTTACATTGAAGAACTTGTGGATAAAGATATCAAAACATTTCTCCATGAGGTAAAAAAGATAATGTGCCTGTGAGAGGGGAGGGATCTTGACTGGCCTTTGGGCGCATGCGTGAGTTTGTCGGGGGTTCATATACTCACATGTTCATGTTCCCACACTGTCAGGCAATGTCTGGTTGACAGGAATCAGCTGTGAGGAACTTGGCTGATGTTCTGTCATTGGCTGGGGGACGGGACGGGGACGGGACGGGACGGGACGGACTATATGGAGGGTATGACTAAATAAAAAGGCACTGTTTTGTATCCTCTGTGGCTCATGCAGGAAGTACAGTGGAGCGTGACTTCACGGCGGAATCCTGACCCAAAAAGAGGAAACTAGAAACTCTGGAGCAGCAAGTCGGGGAGACAGACCGATGGTGTAAGCAAGACACACATCAGTGATTTGCTGTTCGACTATCTAAGATAGTTAGCGTAGTGGGACTGAGCCTTGCCACAGAGCACAAGAGAGGTTTATAAAGCAGTTTCTGATTCTCAGGGCTTCCACCGCTAGAGGGAGCAACGAGCCGCGGTTAAAAACGTGCACTCCTTTATTTTGTAGTTATTCCATAAATTCTTTTGTTTTCCTTTTTCCTGTCACCGCCTTCTTATTCATTTTGGTTGTCTCACCTGCGTGTGTGTTACCTGAAGACGGGGCACAATTCCTTTGCTGGTAGAGTGCCCCGAACTATCACAGAAGCACCTGCCAACTGAGCGCAGGCTAATAAATCTGGGTGTCTATGCCGGTGTTTCATCATTGAACTTTGTGTCTGCCTTGTGTTTTCCCACACCACTTTTGCAGTGCCCAGTAGTAGTTCTTTATGGTAAAGGTTTATTATCTAAACTAATTTTGTTTAAATATTATAAAATAAGGAGTTTCCAAACAGTGGCTTTCAAAATGTAATAAGCACTAGAACTGCAATACTGCACTTCTGCTGTAATCAGTGTTGTTATAAGACATTACAACCAAGGACAATACCATGTTGCAGACTGTGGATGGTTCTGGTACCCTCAAAGTTTAGATGCAAAAGAAAGGTTCATAAAAGATTACTTGCAGTGGTACATTATTTACAGAAATCATTTCTCAATTAAAAATTAGGCAGCTATTTTTTGTTTTTTTGGGGGGGAGGTATAAATATTCTATTTTTTTCTATTATAGTAATATACCTACTAACATCATTTTTACTTTTAATGAATGAGAAATACAATTGTGAAATTGAATTAGTGCTTTAGATTCAGGGAAGGACTTGCACCACTGGATGTTCTTGATGCCGTGGAAAAGCACCTAACAACGTTCATGTGCTATAGTGAGGAGACGTTAACAGCTGCAGAGCTAGAAAACCAATTCCATGTGCAATTATTCAGTTGGTAGCAATAGACAACAGGATGAGACCAGAATCATTGGTTACTAATTAGTAATCTATTTGTTTTTTTTGTGTAATTGTTGTATCCTGATTAAAATAAGGAGTTGTAGTTTACTATTAGGTACGGTAACTTAAAATGGATTTCTAAAGCATTGTTGTTACTGATTCCAGAACAAGACGATGGTGTGTCCCTGCAAGATATCCTTATGTTTACCACAGGACTCCAATCACTTCCACCAGCAGGAATTCAACCACGCCCATATATTGACTTTGACAGGTCTTCACCTTTCCCAATGTCAAACACACGTGCAAATGGTATTAGACTTTCTGTGCTCAACACTTATGAAGAATTCAAAACCAATATGGATTTTGGAATTCAGAATTCACCTGGATTTGGTTGAGCATAACCATGCATTTTAATTGTATGTATCACCATTTGCTCAATTTTATTTTGCAGGGTTAAAAACAGTCCAAAGGTGTGGCAGAGCAAAGCTCTGCCCTTTTTAAATTGGCAGGGATGGAGTTAATTTCCCCTACCTGCCTGGATTTATTATGTTCAGGTGGCTGGGGTTGATTAGTTGATTAAATGATTAACTTAATTAAGGATCAATCAGCGCCCAGCCACCTGACATAAAAGGAGGCCTCTGCTTCTCATTTGGGAGGAGGGAGTTGAGGAAGCAGGTTGGTGGTTTGGTGTGTGAAAGGTTGAATCCAGTGAAGGCATTGCCCAGCCTGGAAACCTTGTTTTTGTAAGTTTGTTTTTTTTTTTTTGTGTTTAAATCCCTTTATTTTGTGTTATTTATAATAAAATTAGTATTTTTTGAACTGCAGACTGTCTCTGGGCCTCTAGCCACTCACCAGCTTGCCACAAAAGGTTTTCTGCTTCACTTGCTTAAGTCCAGGTTATTAATTTGTCTAAATCCAGATTACTCAACATGCAGCTCTTCCATTCCATTCAATTGCACTAATTTGAAACAACCAGGGCCTAAATTGTTATGTTGATCCAGCTAATTATGACTTTGGTAATTGAACTGGTTTTCACAAGTCAGCAATATAGTGAATTGGAAGGGTTGCAAGTTGAGCAGCTTGGGTAAGTATAAAGAACCAACACATACAATTTTTTTTTTTTTTTTGTCAACCTCAGCTTGTTCTGATGAAGACTATGAACTGAAAATTCAGCCTTTCTTGAATTGTACATGCTGTTTTATTTTATCCCTTTTCCTGGGGTAATCTACTGTATATTGTAATGTAAAATTTAGCAATATACTTTTTGTTTTTTAAAACTGGGATTCCTGAAATTTGACATGGTTGTTGGTAATATTGACTTTAATTATCCAAAGGACAATTTTAGTTCATAAATGTTGTATGAAACTTTACACATTACTTGAGCTGATGCTAATACTTTATCAAACATATAGTAAATTGCATATAGCTCAATAGTAGATATCTCACACACTTTATAAGTGAAGATCATTTTTATTGTATAATCTGTTGTATTCTCACTTTTTGCTGCAGTTATGCTATGTGAGGTTTTGTTTCCCTGAACATAACATTTAATGAAGGTCCCCAGGGCATAAGAATTAAGTAGTTATTTGGTATTTTTTGAGGTGCCAGAAGGTGATGAGAGACTTAAACATTAGCAATTTCTTTGAGTTTTCCATAGTTGTCCACTGCTGATTTCCAGCTGACAGGTTGCGTATGTTGTGCTGGCTTTGTATTTCTCTGAAATAGTCTTTGTGCATCATCTCCACAGGAGGTCATGTACCACATTTTGATGTGAACTCTTGTAACATCTACAACAGGAAATCACAATTCCTTCCACCAAACTTCCACATGATATGAACAGTATGTGGATGTGTAGACTGTTGTGACTTTTCCCTTTCTATCCTACATTAAGAAGCCATTCAGTCCCCCTTTTGTGCTTGTGCTGAAATTGTGCAGTTCTGTGTCCGTGCAGGAACGCACAAAGTTGATTGGGTTGTCTGATCCCTGTTTGCATTCTATGTCTGTTCAGAGGAATTGGAATACAGAATGTATGAAATCTGTTTGGCTCTCATGCCAATCTTTTGTTTAAATTCCAAATAAATTGGAATTTAATTTCCTGCCCGTCACTGGTAGACTCCAATAATCAAGAGACAGATTCATGCAGGTTTTATGAGTATCTTTCTATTGCCAAATGCTTCAGACCAAAAATAAGGGTAATCTTACAATGATTTAAATAATTAGTTAAGTAATTAAGATCTGTGGTGAAATGAAAACCAGAAGACCCTGTGGTCCTTGGACTAGAGCTGCCAATCCCTCCTGTAGGAGAAAAGTATTACAAAGATTACATGACTGGACAGGCAAACCTGTAAGAGATTGTACAACACATGTGGTATGCCTGATGGACAACAATAGTGTGCGTGTTCCACATCTGCTTGCACTTATCAAGGTCCTTTTGGAAGGCATCCATGAAAGTGAAATGAAGCAAGCTCATATTGTAATGAACACATACAGTATGCTGTATTTCAATGTACATGTCTTTTCTGTATGCACTCATAGTAGAGTTTATACATACATCTTTTTTTACCTTGTACCGCCCCTTTGCTGTTGAGGACTATTTCAGTCAGAGAGCGGGCTGATAGGAGGATGACGGAGATTGGATGCTCATTTTTGTTTTATGTCTTCAGACGCTGTATTACATTATGCAAGTTTTTTACAGTTAAGTAGAAGACTCAAACTGACAATGCGTGATCTTGGATATCTGCTTAATGAATAAACCCAGCTTGACTGCCACAAGAAGTGTTTTTGTTTTTTCCCTCCTACCTCGTCACATTATGGAACCCAGAGCTCCATAATGTGTTCGTGCCAGCCATGAAAAAGACCACACTCCATTCATAGATCCATCCAAAATTGTGATCTGGAATAAGTGTTAAATGTATGTTATAATCTGATTTAGACTTAAAGTTTACATAAATAGAAAGAAGGAAACTAAAAAGGTTTTTAGAAGAACAAATACTGTTAATATTGTACTTGATATAGAGTTATCACAACTTGATAGTGACTGATTAAAAAGTGTTCAGCTGAATCTCTTTTAATATGGTTATTCAAAATTTTTGAACCCCAGTACACATTTCCTCAGCAATTCAAACATTCCTCCTGGACAGGGGATTGTTACCAGTTTGTGTGTCTGCAATGAATCTTCATATGTTTATATAGTAAGATAAAATGCATATTTATTAGAATTATGTATTATATACAATATATAATACATAATATACAATTTATGTTAAAATAGGCGCTATATTAAAAAAGCATATGATTGTTAAAAAGTACTCGAGTACACAGGGCACCTTCTTGGGCTGCTGGTGCAAGTGTGATATGGCTTGCTCATTAAATATCTCGCATGGGTCTTATAGAGGAAGCGATTGTTTCAAAATATTCACGGATATGTAGTGAGCAAGCCATGCCAGGGGGTTTAAATTGGGCAATAAATACGTGCACACAAACCCAATTCTCATCCCTAATTTTAACTGAGCAGTCTTTAAATATATAACCAAAAATGTATAACCAAATGTTTTCTTTTTTGTATGAAAACGAAAACTTGCTTAAAAATACAATAAATACATCTTATCTTAAGTGTTTTCTTCCAAACTTTTAATTTGTCATGTGTAGGCTTCCTTGAGGAGAATATCACAAGATACTCAACACCTGGAAGTTTCATTCTCCAGATGACAGTCAGTGTTATTTCAAAACACAGGGATAACCTAACTAAATATTAATTTGATTTAAAATACTGCACTACAAACAGGCAACTGTCACAAATTGTTAATTATTGTATTGTAGCAGGTAGGACTACTACTAGCTACTTAATTGTGTTTTAATTGTATCCAGTTGACTTACACTTATAAAAGCTGTGTTTGTTGCTCTCGACCACAACGCTGTTTCTGATCAGGACTGCCAGCATACGTCCACACTTGTTAATTCCTCCAGAGAAGAGTGACCTGGTGTAACTGCTCCTTTGTGTAGCCACAGCAAGAACTCACCAGGGAGTGAGCACAGGCACTGCTTCTTATATGTTCTTTTTGTTCCAATTTCTTAGACGTTTTCTTTATTTTGCTCTGTGCCTCTTAATTCCAGTTTTATAGTACGTTCAACAAACAGTTTGCTGTGTGTAGTGTTATCTAGCATTTTGTTTATAGTTTTGCTTTGTGCTCATACTACTGGTATGGTAAATTGTAGATTCTACCATGTTGCAGTATTACCAAAAGAGTCATAAATTGTTGTATGTGTTTAATTTAGTCAATTCTCTCTGTGCCTCTCCCAGGGCTGTAGGATATTTTGGAGGGGCGAGTTTTGTTTGGTTTGCTGTGATTATATTCTATGTTTCACGTTCATTTGAGAATTGATATTTGTTTTGTGTGCACTTTATGTATATTTCACCAGATTGATTTTGAGTTATTTTCTGTTAATGCACATTTGATTTTCTTTTGATAATTGTATTTTTCTTTCTTTTAGTCCACCCCTCATATGTGAATACATTCTGGGAGAGGTTCAGTGGTTTACCTACAGCTAAGATGTTTGTTTGCTGCTCTGCTGTAATCTTCCTGTTTTGAGATTTTTAGTATTATAATTACCGTCTATCATATCAGTAGAACCTTTAACATTCGAGTGGTGGCTTCCTGTACTGTATCTATCATTTTATTTTTTATATAGATAGATTAGATATAGTGCTGCATGCGTTGACTTTCATATTTGTACTTGTTGAATTCTGTTATTTTTATAATAAACCTTTTTTTAAACTGCATTCTTGTCTGCAAGCTCATTCAATTGAGGGGGCCTGTTATAGAAACCTGATAACAATTATAGCTCTAACATATAACCTATATTAGAGGTTGGTGTAGTCCAGATGTAGGGTTTGTAGGGGTGTGATAGGACTAGGAAGGGTTATAATTGCAATCCAGCTACAGTATGAAAGAAGCATGGCTAGTGATACTCCTTAAATCAAATAAAATACAAAAACCTGTGTTTAAGTATGACCACCAAGCTTCTATCTGCTGGTTTGTTGTCGAAGAGTTATAAATATGGCTTGCAAAACTATCTATGTGCAATGACCTCAAAGCACAATGGATTGCAACCACAGTACCATTTTCAGTGCCACAATCCGTTCTTAGACGCATGGGAATTACTCAATTCTGAAACGCACTGCACATAGTTATATACAATCACTGCAGGATTATTATTGGTTGGACTACATATTAGCCACATTATCTTTCATACCCATCTATACATCCACTTATGGCCAGCCTATAAGTTTTAAGTTTAGTTAAGTGTTGCAACATAATAAATAATTATAATAATTATAATTTTAATTTTCAATTCTTTCTTTGAAAGTTGTGCAGTTTTTTTTTTTTTTTTTTAGTTTTTTGCAATATGAATTGTAACCAGGTAGGATACATTCATCTCCTTGTAGCACGAGCTACATGAATGCAGCATAAGTAATTTGCTGCCTGCTGCTCTTAATTGACTATCAGAATACCTGGCCGGGTTAATTGAATTCTGTTCATTTGCTAAATAAGTAATTTTGTTCTCATTTTTCTTTCAGATTCCATAAGGTAAAAGATGGTGAAGCTATTTCAATTTACTGTTAAATTTTGGTAAAGGGTTGATCTCTACACTGGACTTTCACTCTTGTTTTAACTGAATGATCTTTTCCTTAATTTCCACATGGAAATTCTAATTAGATTCAGGTGTTTTGCTAATTGCCTTGGCAAAGGTCTTATTGGGCTTGATTTATCATTAAGTCCAAGTATCTTAATTGGTGGCTCTTTAAATAGGACTATTGCTTTCTGGGAAGAGGGTGGTTCCTTTTTTGCTGGGGTGATTATTTTTTGGGTGTGGTTTTTGTGGATACAGAGTGTTTGAAAAGGGAGGTTGCTGGTCTGTAAAGGAGATATCAGGAAGCAATCTTCTGGTTGTTAGAAACAGTGTATTTTCTCTAATCTGCCATTTTTCCAGTTTGAAAGTAACCAGTTATCTAATCTCCTGCCAAATTGAAACTATCCACAGCATTAAACTTGTTTATTTGGATCCTAAGAAAAACAACAGTGACTAATCCATTTATTATCCAAATCATCACCTTTTGTCGCCTTACCTGGTTGGAAACTTCAAGTAAGATCCCCTGATGGGGAGGAATCTTATTTTTTGCTGCTGGATTATCATTTTTGTTTATCTATTGGGGATTTAACGAGCACCCAGCACAGAAGTCTCACTTGTTTTGTGTTCATACTTTTCTGGTTCAACTGCATTCTCAATATGGATTGGATATAACATCTTGATACTTCTAAAGTATTGTGGTTGTGGTTTCATGGACTTTTTTTTTTTTTTTTTTTTTTTTTTCTCCATAAGGACTGCCTGATGGATTCAGTGGTAAACACTTTAATCAACATTGGCTATGTTAGGTTGTACATTAAAGAAAGCTTTGATCTGTCCTATATGACTGGTATTAATGTGTGTTCTGGTAAACACTTTGCATGGTTCAAATGCTGTCTGATTAAAACTCATGTACACCAAATGTTTGATACATCTGTCTACAAGTATAATATTCCACATATATTCAATAACATCTGCTATTTGAATTCTGGTGTTGCCTTCTGGTTTAATTGTCCTCCTATTTTCTATTTGTTGTAAACAATCCTGACTTACCCAGCAATTTTTTTTGGTTCTGTCATGCAATCCTACTGCTTTGGAGACTTATATTGTTCATGGTAGTTTATTTGTATTTCCGTCACAACATACTAGTTATTGGATGTTGCTTAAAGATTGGCTTTGTCACATCCTTCTCTGAGAACATCTTGCTGTTTAGCTAATTGAGCAGCTTTCTTTTAGAAAAACTTATTTCACAACCCAGTCTGGCCAGGGTTGCCAACTATTTTTAGAATAATCCACTTCCTGAAAACCTGCCCTATCAGGAGCATAAGTTGTAATATCACAATCACCTCTGATGTTCCCAATTGTAACAAATAGAAACTACACTATTTGCAGTTGTGTTTTGTGCTTAATTACAAGGGATCCCGCAGAATAACATGGGAAAAACATAACTCTTTTCTATGCTGTCTGAATTTTTACTTTTACACTTGCAAAAACCACGCAAGGCTTTTTTTTGGTTGTTTGGTAACCAAATCAATACACTTATCATATATAATCAGTGACACATGGAATTTTTTCTTTAAATTTAGTAAACATACCTGTTCAATAAAACTGCTTCTGGTGAACAAGGCACACTGTCAGTGTCACATTCATGCTGAAATGTAGCTGCAGTTTACTTCAGTATCTAGTGCATTATTGCTACTCACAAAGCTGTTTAAAGATGACAAACTATAGAAATCGCACCTAAATATCGGGACAATGAGTTTGGCAATATCCATCCAGGTGACAAAGACTAGCTCCAGAAACTAATATAATACTATTTTGTTTTTTATTATTAGTACACACGGATTTGTAATGTGTAAAGTAAAATAGTAGGCCTACATTTGTTTATTATTGATTGATGTCACTCTGAGTTTGTTAAATTTCCTTTGAATTTGAAAGTGTACCAATTAATGCTTCCTGTGAAAACTAATTGTTATTCAATAGTACTGTTTGCATGTCTTATGTGATGCGGAGGGCACTCGGTTTCAGCGTTTTAATTGCTGAATAACGCTGATATGATCGTATGACTGGAGAGAAAGGGTCCAGGTGTTCTCGCAAAGGTCCACCGGGGTTGGGGAAAGAGAGGGGAAGGTAGCAGGAATTCCACACAGGCCTGTCTAGCTCTCTGGGGGGGGGGTGAATCACACTTCCAGCTTGCTACCCCAGGACAGAGAGAGGGAGCTGAGCCCTGTCCCTGCAGTCAGCCAGCTGATTGCCTGGCCATGCTGAGTCATGCTGCTCAACATGGTTGCTGCCTGGCCAGCACTATTACTGCTGGCTGCTCTCCAGCACCGCCAGTGGTCAGGAGGGCACGTTACAGTACCCCACAGCACTCTCCCTGCGACAAGGCAATACATAACAATCTTAAAACACAGAATGCTGTTACAGAAAGTCTAACATTATTTTGTATTAAAGTACATAACCCAGAGTAAAGCCAGTCATGTTCAACTGATTGAGCAGCAATATGTCAACTCCTATTCATAGAGACATAATTGGGTAAAATTAGAGACTGATAACAACTTGAATTTAATAAGTCATCGTCCATTAAGACCATCTCCTAGGGGTTGCAGGCCCTGATCATGGACTGTCTGTCATTTTTCTTTTTGTGTTTGTGTAAAAATATAAATTTGCTACTCTGAGGAGTAGGGAGCAATAATCCTATGCAAAAGAAGAAAAAAAGCAGGTACCTTCTGCAGTACTCAAAATATTCAGCAGATTTATTAGCAACGTTTTTAATGCAGCAGTGATATGTTTTTTTTATGCTGTGAAACAATAACAATATTAGTCATTTTACTGAGTTTGACAAAAAGATAATTTGTCTAACAGTGACAAATGGTACTTCACTTGTTTCTCAAGTGATTCTTTATCCACAAATGAATTGTTCTCATGTTTCTTTTCTGTTCAGTGTCCACATTGTTTACTCTTGCAATCCCCTTGCTGGAATCCAAAAAGCATGGCATGGCATTTTTTTTCTTGTTTCTTTTTGTGCATGTGCTTGTAAATGTGTACGCTCTTGTTCTATTGCAGGTGCTTGGGTATGTGCTTGTGGTTGTTTTTGTTCGTGTTCCAAACACAAATATTCAAAACGGTACAGTAATCAAAATAAACCACACAGCAAAATTCAGCAGGTATCTTCAATAATGACAACAATTTAAGCAAAAGTGCACACAATTATAAATGATGTACAGTACCACTATTTGTTCCCAACCCATTGCAATTGTTGGGTAATGCTGTGGTCCACTGAAGTTAAGGATTCTTTGAAAGTGTAATAGTTACAATTAGGGTGGTATGTGGTCCATTTACACATTTATAAGAATTAATTGACCAGTTTATGACTTGCACCATAATGAAGCACAGCGTAAGAATCCATTATAGGCAATAAGGTTTGTATTCCTTAAATTAAAACCCAAGCTTATTAAATTACATTTCTTTTGGCGGTATGACAAAACTGTTAAGCTATTCCTAGATTCTTAAAGTTAGGAGGGGAGAGACCAATTCTTTGAAAATCACTACAGAAAAATACAATTAGAGGAAAAAAGATGTACTGCCAATGTAACCTAGCTAAACCATAAGACTAAAGCATTACTTAAATGGATTTAATGTCAGCAGTCCACTATTACAGCTGGCAACATTGTTTTGTATTGTTTTTAGTTAAGAGTCTCTGTCATTGACATTTTCCTTTGTATATCATCCTTCATGTAACCTCCAGTTTAAGATGGTCTGACAGTCTTGTGTGAACTAAGATGTATATAACAAATGCACAGATATAAAGCTCACACGTTTCTGTTTGTAACAACGTGCACAGATTGTGCTTGGCTATTTCTCAGAAGAAGCATTTGAAATTATACATTACTTTCTCTCGATTATGAAAAAATATATGAAATTCTTGAGTGCCCGATAGCTGTGTAATATTTATATTGGCTATGACAAAACTTCTCAAACTGCCATGTCTCACCTGTACTGTATGTACAGTCCAGCATTTGCCATGTCTCATCTGTACTGTATGTGCAGTCCAGTATTTACCATCTCTCTCATCTGTATTGTATGTACAGTCTAGTGTTTGCCACTTTGGAGCAGGGGCTATTTTATCACCAATGAGGCCTTTCACAAAAGTAATTAAGTTATACTTGCCTTTCTGAAGTGATACACAGCTCCTTGAGTCATTCCGTTCTAAAGTATCCAGAAACACCTTGAAATAGATTATTTCCAACTATTCAGTCGTTCCTCTTAGTAATTTAAAGATTAGGATTAATTTAAAGGTTTAAGATAATTGTGATGATAGGATATCCAACTATCACTAACAGTAAATTGCACTCTGCCACTTAGGTGGTCATCAGTTTTATGCCGCAAGGTATGAATTGCTATATACTGTACCTACCATATTACCAATCTAGACAACAATACAATTCAGTACAGAGAATCCACAATGTGGATGCTTTAAATTGCAATTGAACAGACGATTTATTGATGATAATGAATTTGTCCAGAGACCTTGTCCATGGGTGCTGACAGGTACCTGCAATATCATGTAGTCTAGTGCGGCGGATAAAAAGTGACTCGTAGGGCCACCTTCCCCCCATTTCCCCCCTCCAAGACAAGGCTGGAAACAGAAAATGCTGAATGGTGAAATGCAACAATTGGCAGTGGTGATGTCCACCTACCCAGAACATGAAACGATGAAAGAAAAGTAATGCAGATGAACACCCCCCCCCCCCCCCCCCCCCCCAACACGTGAAATGCACTGAGGGAGAATCTGGCCTGCCACGCACCCTACAGAAACTAAATGCAAACCGCTCGGCACTCAGGTAGGGACAAAAATCCTACAGGCTAGTAGGAGGAAACCTTAGGGAATCCATGGCTGAGGGTAGCCCTTCCTCCAGGCTCTAAAGATGGCCGACTCCTTGTTTGGCCTCGCCACGCGTGACTGGGAAGCCAAACAAAAAAGAGGTGACATGAATGAAAGCCACTCTGAGTTTTTATGGCACTTGTCTATGATGTGTTGATTAGTGGCTGGATTTTCCTTCCAGAAATGCAATTTTTTTGCAGTTTTCCAAGGATTTGGAACAAACAATTGACAATTCATAATGGAACTGATATGGATCACCAAAACTAGCAATTATGCCAATTACTCCTACCACTGCGGCTACCCCTCCCATCACCCAGATGCTCAGAACCATGACCACTAACACATTACAACGAAAATAGTTCCCTTTCAGGTAGGGAATATTAATACAAAATGGGTGTTGCTTTTAATACACCCGAACCTGAAAAGTTTATACCAAAGACGCTCATCAGAGGAGGGTGACGTAGCGCTGCTCCACCCCCGCGAGCATAAAGCCACTATTTTCCCTGACAGCATCGCCATTTTCCTTTTCAGCCTAACCTGATTAACATCAGAGAGTTGCTAAGTATATCATTCTATATATTTTAGCACTTTTTTTTTTTTTTTTAAGCATTGCTTAAGGTGCAGAATCATTTCTGGAATCACTAAAATAATCTTGTATTATTTCTAGCTAAATTTCTGTTTTTCTGTATTTTCCACTAGTGCTGGTTAAGTCCCACCACCACCCTGTGTGGCGTAGGAAGCCTGTGACACCCTTGCCGTTCTTCCTGGGATCTTAGTGCACCAAGTCCCAACTTGTTCTGCTGAACTTTTATATTAAGAATATTATTGTTAATAATATCATTGTCATAATTGTTTAAATATTAAATTACATTATTATAGGTGACTTCATGGGCTTTGTTTCAAGGTTCATCGATCCAGGACATGTAGTGCAGCAGTTTGGGTTCCCCCACCATACATTTGACAGGTTCTATTGACAATGTCATGGACCCACAGAATCCTAGATTTGGCACTAGACTGAGGGCAGCTTCCCAGTCCACCCTCGCGACAGAACAATAGAGGTAAGTCCATTCTAATGTTTTTCGGTTTACTGCACAGAGCTGTGTTTGGTTAGCTTTGTAGCTCAGTGTTATATACCATGTCCTAGATTATCACAACCCTGCTTCCCTGAAATAGGAATATTAACCATTAACTTCGAGGTCGCGGCGTCCTTGGTCACAGTTCTCGAATGAAAATGAAGATACTGTCAAGGTGAGTAGTGGCTTTATGCTCGCGGGGGCGAAGCAACACTACATCATCCTACTCTGACGAGTGTCTTTGATATAAAGTGTTCAGGTGTCTTAGAGGGGAACACACATTTTGTAATGGTTAATATTCCTATTTCAAGGAACCAGGGTTATGATAATAACCCAATGTTTCAATGGACACTGTAAAGTATTACAATGAAGATGGTTTTGTAAGGAAGCTGAGTTTGAAAACAGTGCCATCCATTATTTCACATTGGGATCGAGTGATGGGAAACACTTAATGAGGGGACAAATGTGTGCGTTTGCAGCTGCGGAAAGCACTTCTAGGGAAAATAAACAGGAAGGCCAATAAGAGATTTAAGGGGTTTTCATTATAGTGTCACATTAAACTGTTATTGTAAGTATGTATCTTCATCTTTTTGTTTCACCTTTTGTCTTTGTGATCCAGTTATAACAAGCTGAAAGCCTACACAGCTATCAGCTCTGACTGGCTGGCTATTGTTAGAACTTCTAACGAGGAGCTGTGTTTGCATGTTTATCTGGATAGTATGTTTGCAGGCAATCGTTCATTTATTAAACTGTCATACTAGCTACGGTTGGGTGGACGTTGTACAAACGTTCTATCCCCGTTAACGACGTTTATTATGAGGTGACAGTGGCTCCCCCAAGAGATTTATTGTGGTGGGTTTCTCCATGCTGCAGTTGCTCTGTGTTTGTTTCAATGAGCAATTTTTGTCTCGTGTCTTCCTTTCCGTGCCGGAGGTGAAGTGAGGTGCAGATAATTAATGTGCCACATCACTTTGATAAGATGAATATAATAAGATTACTTTTACCACTGATTGCATTGCTGGTATCATGCACACAAAAGATAAGAAAGCTTTTTCATCTATAAGCAAAACGCCACATTATGAATTGTTAAGGAGAGTTGACAAGGCATGACAATAGCAACATTATCATAATAAAATCTTAATATGCATTTCTATAATGAATATATAGTACTTGTACTAATGACTAACATTTTTTGGAGCATAAACCCAAAACTCAAAATCTGAATTCTCAACGTTTATATTTGCAGTCTCTGTAAATCGCCTTGGATAAAGGCGTCTGCTAAATAAATATATATTGTAATACGGTGGGAGGGGGTTAATGGCTTCCCTGCCTAAAAGCATGCAAGAATGCATTTGGGTTTAATTGGTTTAGTTTAAAGATGTGTTAATTAATAATAAAACAATTATCCCCTGCACCTGGCTAACATTGTAAATTAGAGCCAGGAGCAGGGTATTTAGAGAAAGCAGCCAGTGTGCTCAGGGCTGCTGCTGTCTGGAGGGCCCGGTTGATGGTGCTTTCAACCGCACGCAAGAGGGGAAAAAAAAGGTACTGTGTTAAAGCCTTTGTGTGTGTTATGGTTTTGTGTGTTCACAGGTAAACAGCTTATCTGTCCTGTTGTATAGTTTAGGTTCATGTTCAGTTAGTGGTCTAGTAAGAGCTAGACCACTTTGCTTTTGTTTATTTTCTGTAATTAAAAGTGTGCGTCACCGCTGTTCCTTCCAATCCTGTGTGTTGGGTTGTGACTTTGAAGGGAAAAGAACCCGAGCGAGCCTGTGTGGCGAGTCTCTAGTTTACTATAGATAGATAGATAGATGGCTAGATAGAGAGAGATCAAAATTAACAGTGGCCATGGGGCAACTGCTGTGGGTGTCCTTATTAATTGCTGCAATGCCCCTCAAAATGTATGTCTTCACAAACATTATGGCCAGCAACTAGAGAGATGCATACATTAGGAAAAACCAAACCTCTAGTGTATCGGTAGAGAACCTTTGACCCAGTGGCGGATATAGAGTTCACAGAAAGGTAGTAGGTGAGGGTCTTCGGACCTCTTAGGCAAACACAATGGTGTATTCTTATGTATCTGGACACACAAATAAGGCAGTGTTCATTTTGTATATGACCAGCCACATATTTTCGTCTATTCTTCAGGGTACATTCTTTTTCCTTAAACTCTGTCATATTTCAGAAGAAGATCTTGCAAATTAAAAATAGTTGCCTTTGTTAACAGACTCTGATGTCTCATCATGACCACACAATGGAAGTCCTTACCTTGTAAGGTAAATGAAAACTGATTGAGATTTCACAGCTTGGGTAATGTCTGTTAGCATCCACAAAGGCTTTGTGACGTGAATCTATCTAGTTATGACATTTCCTTTTTCTTGACTAACTTCATTGGCTTCTGCAGCCAAAGTTAGATTTACTTTATACTACTTGCTGCTGTGGGGTGTAAGCTTTCACAACAGATTTTTTTTTTTTTTCTGTATTGGCTGCAGAAAGTTTTGTAATGCAAGTTGCTTCTCATGCATTATTATTTCATAAAATACGAATAAATAATACAGAAAATTGCTACACTGTGGCTCCAATTTGGCTACTTAAATGTTTTTTTTTTACTGAAATGCTGAAATATGAAATTTCTGTATCCTATCATTTGAAAACAACCAGAATAGTTCCTTTACCAAACGAAATTATTGGGAGAAAGCACTCGCACATGAACAGTTTTGGGGAATAAATATATTTCACGTTAAAAATAAAAAGGAATAATGAGTTATGAGACAAGCCTGTAGTCAGACACTAGGTCACGTGACTAGGTTCTCCTTTACAGACCTTTTCGTTAGCGTGAGTGCCTAAATATATTTATTTTCACTTTTGTTTCACTGATATGTCTAAAACCAATTGTTCAATGTCCAGCACTTTTTTAATCAAACCTAAAATAAATAAAATAAAATTTAACACACACATGACTGCGTTGAGCACAGGAAAATGTATCGCATTTCTAATCGCGTAAAACAAACTAAATGGTGATTGGTCATTTCTGAATCTAACGGGCACTCGGGGCCTTTTATTGGTTCTTTCTCCTTTCAGACTGAGGTATGACATACAGTGCCTATAGAAAGTCTACACCCCTTGAACTTTTTTTCACATTTTGTTGTGTCGGTATCTCAGAGTTTCATGCATTTAAACAAGGATTTTTTTCAACTTTTCTACACACCATACTCCACGCTGTTAAGAGAAAAAAAGATTTTATTGAATTTATATATTAAATACAAAACTGAAAAGTCTCCCCCTCCCTGAGTTAATACTTGGTGGAAGCACCTTTGGCAGCAATTACAGTTGTGAGTCTGTTGGGATAGGTCTCTACCAACTTTGCAAACCTAGAATTGGCAATATTTGACCGTTCTTTACAAAACTTTTCGAGCTTTGTCAAGTTCCTTGGGGAGCGCTGATGGACAGCAATCTTCAAGTAATGTCACAAATTTTCGATTGAATTTAGGTCGGGGCTCTGACTGGGTCACTCAAGCACATTTACCTTTTTGTTACTTAACAACTCCAGTATAGCTTTGGTTGTGTGCTTTGGGTCGTTGTCATGCTGAAAGGTGAACTTCCGTCCCAGTTTTAGCTTTCTAACAAGGGGCAGCAGGTTTACCTCGAGGACTTCTCTGTACTTTGCTACTCATTCTCTGTACTGTACTATTCATTTTCCCTTCTATCCTGACAAGTGCCCCAGTCCCTACCTATGAGAATCATCCCCATAAGATGATGCTGCCACTACTATGCTTCACAGTAGGTAAGGTATTCTTTAGGTGATACGCTGTGTTAGGTTTGTGCCAAACATAACGCTTCGCATTTAGGTCAGAATGTTCAATTTTTGTTTCATCCGACCACAAAGCTTTTTTGTCACATGGCTACAGACTCTTTTTTTTTTTTTTTTTTTTTTTTCATACTTCAAATGGGATTCAGGGTGGGCTTTCTTGAGTAATGGCTTCCTTCTTGCCACCCTACCATACATGCCAGATTTGTGGAGTGCTTGGGATACTGTTGCCACATGCACACTTTGACCAGTCAGCCACAAAAGTCTGTAGCTCTTGCAAAGGTGTCATTGGCCTCTTGGTAGCCTCTTTGGTCAGTCTCCTTCTTGCTCGGTCATCCAGTTTGGAGGGACGGCCTGATCTAGGCAAGGTCTTGGTGGTGCCATACACCTTCAAATTCTTAATCATCTTGATCGTGATCCAAGGGATATTCAAAGCCTTTTCATATTTTTTTTTTATACCCATCCCCTGATCTGTGCCTTTCTACAGCTTTATCCCAGAGTTCTTTTGAAAGCCCCTTGGTGCTCATGGTTTAGTCTTTGCTTTGAAATGCACTACAGAGCACAGGAACTGCTGAATTTATCCTGAAATCATGTGAATCACTACAATTTAAGTTCCTATAGGCACTGTATGCCCGGTTTCTGGGATGGAATCTCATAAGTCTCGTCTTTTGATTGTTGATATCAAAAGGAGTGGGAAAGCATGGAGGCAGTAATTACAGTAATTAAGACAGTGGTGGTCAGAGAGACTACTGGGAATGATTCTTGCATAGATACATTTTGTTTAAATCATTTTTAGGAGTGTAAAACTGGTCTAGTCTTGATCTCTACAGTTGTGTGAGGTGTATTGTCTTGAACTGGGGTGCAAGCATCTCCAAATGTCAACCAGGTCACTGGACTCTAACACTGCACCCAGCTCTCCGGAGGACTGAGGATGCGGTTCATCATTATTTCTGTCAATATTAAAATTAACAGTACAATTCAAATTTCCTCCTAATATCACTATTAGTATTAAAAAGAGCTTGCTTAAAATTTGTTCCCCCCTCTATTGGAGGCATAAATATTATTAAATACTCAACTTCCCAGCTCTTCCTTTCTTTCTTCCATATCTAGTAAAACCGTCCCTAGGCTGGGTTTAAAAAAGCCTTCGTCACGTACAACCCCTACCGCTCTGCTCTCCATGCCTCGTCATTCTCCTGATCAGAAGAAGGCATTTCCTGCAGAAACACCACCCCACCTGCTTCTGCTCTAAAAACTCTACCAGGTTTGGCCTCTTAGCTGTTTAGTTTAAAAGAAACAAAAATGCACTTTTCCATCATGGCTAAAAAACTAACAGACTAAAACAAGTAATAAAAGAAGTTGCATAAAACACAACCATCTCTAAACATGAGATTTTGAACCACTGTTAAAATTCTTAATTTTCTGAACAATTATTTTTTTTTAAATCTGTTGTTTTGGCTGATCAAATTCTTCTATTGCTTTCTTTGTGATAACATGAGGGGAGTGGAGAAATAACCTAAAATAAGGGAAAAAAATCTTTATTTCTACTCCCTTTCTCATTTTTGTTTCTTTCATAAAATAATTTACCTGCTCAAGCGTATATAATTTGTTTACTGACAGGTTGGCTATCGGCGATGTCTGAGATAAAGGAGGAGTCCGAGAGCTCCCGCTCCATCTCTTCTGTGCTGTCCTTTTGCTTGCTCCCAAGAATCCGCTCCTCTGCAGCTCACTCAGACTCCTCAAAACTGGTCTCTGCCACTTCCTCCTCCATTTCCCTTGCCGCAGCCAACACTATTTCAGGCAGCTGAGATTCAGCCAGAGGAGAGTCTTGCACCACCACCCTCTGCTGTGTTTTCTTCCTCATCTATTCTTCACCATTCTCAGCAGTAGCTGTATTTTCCTCTGAACCCGTCAGTGACAGACTATGACTGTGTCTTCTTGTGTGAGGCTGTGGTGTTGGTGGTTCTGCTCCGGTTTCCTTCCGCAACTGGATCACCACCACCTCCTCGGTCACCAAGGGCTCTCTATGCGGCTACGATGCAGGAGCCGACTCTTCCTCCCGCTCACCCCCAACACCCCCGAGTTCCTCCTCGCCATCACAGTGTTCTGTCTCTGCTCTAGCCTCCCTTCTCGGGCAGCTTTCCTCTGGTGTCCCAGTTCTCTGCAGTAAAAAAACATCTCATCGTATCAGAACTGACAAACACCACACAATTCATCCCTTCTACATTAAAATTCCAAGCTACATTTATGACTTGATTTGGATCATTTAATAACACAAACGTTGGCCTTCTAAATGACATGACGTGCCTAACGCTGTTATTTTTGCAACCCAATGGAATTCCCTTAATTGGGGACACAAGTTTACCATACAGAGATCTATTTTTTTTTTCTAATGGCTCACTTTTTTTAAAAACAGGGGCACATTAGAAATAATAACTTGTTATAGAGGTTACCTCAACAACTTCGCCTTTCACTGTAAAGCCTTCCTCCACCAACTTGTTTAACAGTGTCACCTCCACTAAAAAAATATTACCAGCGCTTTCTTCATTCTTGACACTGATCAATATTTTCAAACCCCACCACCTCTCTTACTGCCAGCAGGCACTCCTCCACCGAAACCCCAGGGTCAGACAGGCAACGGACCCTGTGTCGGCGGGTGAGAGCCCTCTCGAATGAGACCCCATAACGGGATCTCGAAACACCCCACTAACCTATGAACAAACAAACACACACCCCACAAATAACAGCTAAATAACTATAAACAAACGAACAAAATAAATTCATAGATTTTTTTGTGAACATTTTTTTTATTGTTTTAACATTAGCAAAAAAAGAATTAGACACAATTGCAAAAAAAAAAAGAAAACACAAAAGAATAGAATAAATGATTTCAAAAATAAATATACAAATGCATAAAGGCATTCAGAAATTAATACAATATATCATAAAGCAGTGTGTTTGCCTAATGGGAAACCCCGTTGAGAATATGCTCAGCTATGACATCAGCTGCCGTCGACCATGAATTTAGAGTAGCCGAACTGGCTAAGTATAGCCTTGCCGTGGATCTTTCTAATAAAATAATCTCGTGAAAAAAATATAACCAAACATTGAGAAGAGAAATACCAGGCTCTACCCATGCCCTCAAGATCATCACCTTGGCTGCAGTCAATCCAGCAAGCAACAGGCATTTTGATATTCTGTGAATTTCAAGTTGCGAATCCTCACCTAGAAGGAGTACTCCTGGGCACAACAGCACCTGAGCAGCAATCGGATCAGACAGTACTAACACTACAAATTTCCAGAGGGTCTGGACCTTGGGGCAGAACATATGAAGATAAGTGCCAACTGCACCCTGTGTACAGCCATGACAGAGGGGATAAATAAAGTTTTAAATTTCCCTGTCCTACCGGACTGGCGTTCCACCTCTCTGCAAGTCCTTCCCACAATCCTCCACGAGAGAGAGAGATCTACTTTCCAGAAACTTTCAATTAAAATATAATATGGTATTTTGCTGTACTAATATAACAAACTATGGATGACTAGTACTTGATATAAATTATCATGTTATGCACAAATGTAAGAATTGGCTTGCTGTGGTGATGTACTTTTTTTCTTTCAAATAACATATATATAATTGTTTGCTTGATTTATTTTAATTGCAAATAGATATCCTGCCCACTAATACTGTTTTGTTACAGGATACATTAGTTGACCTCTACTGTAATTTCATTTTTACATATAGACTGCCCCTGTTATCGGGTTACATCCCAAATTCTGGGCTGCTTTGCTTTTCAGATAACGTTTCAAATTCTGAGCCACTCTGCTGTTCTGAATTCAGCCCCGTTTTTGGGATGTTCTGCTCTTACAGAGGACAACACAGTTTCTAGGTCATACTCGGTTTACCATAAAAATGTGCACCAGAACTGGATCATGAATTCATTTAAGAGTAACCCCTAGTACATGAATCAAAGTTAATGTATTTTTTGACTATTCCCCAGTTTTTATTTTTTAAGTAACAGAAATCAAATTTAAATATTATTTTTTTATTTTTTTATTAGTGAAGAAACTACACTGCACTGAAATAGGCACATCAAAATGCAATTGTTTTCCTTTTTTAATAGATTAATATTTTGGAGAAGGAACATGGTATTTAAAAAAAAAAAAAAAAAAAAAAAAACAATTCTAATTGCTTATGCAATGTCCATCAATATGTAGTCATGTGTAGGGGTTTATCAGACTTCAACATGAATAGAATGGCAGAATTAACATATTTTATTCATTAAGAGACCAGTGCCCTTCAATGTCTTAACATGAATAGTATTGTATTATATTGGTCAAGAATATTCCTGATAGTTTAAACTATAGGCTACATAATGTTTAAATAGTTGGACTATGCAAATACAATGGAGAAAAAAAAAATACATTGTAAAATACTAATGATTACATCTGGTGAGAGAGTACAGACATTCCTGTGCAAAGTACAAGTATATGTAAAAATGTGCCCTTCAACCATTAACTGTGGAATCCTCCCCACTTGGAAACATTTACACTGGCCATAAAAGGGTTAACTGTAAGAGTGATAGAATGACAACCTGTCTGCCCTTTGTAATACCTAGATTGATACTTTGTTGTAGTTAATACTTCAACAACCCATACACAGTCCTGACATTGATAGAGTGCCACAGGTTAAATGTATCAACCTCTGCCACTTAACTATCTAGATTGATCATTTGATACAGTACATACTTTTAATAGTCCGTAGATGGAAATGCCTGACATTCTAAACAGCTTGACATTATAAATAAGCTTGGCCATTTTTGACGTGTATTCCTAACAAAACTACTTGCCTTTAAATGTAATTTAAAAAAAAATCGAATAGATTAATAGCAAGATTGACTTAATGAGCCTTTCTTTTCTCTCCAGCAAATGATGCACAGCACCAAAGGCGGTGCGCTAAATTCACTAGTTTGGCACTCATTGGTCCGTCTCGCCAGATTCATAAAGCGCCATTTATAATTGAAACACATAATTAGTCTCACATATTGTTCCTTTGCTAATCTTATAAACAGTTCATCTCCAGTCAGGTTGTATTTATTTTATGAAACAAGCAGTGTGTAGCATCTTGACTTCATCTTCCATTGAGAGTAAAGCCATTAGTTTTGTCCAAGGCATGTACAGCTAGATGAATGTAATAAAGAAATGGAGATGGTTTAAAATGTTATTCACAGAGAGTGTAGCAAACCTAATTACAAACAACCTGTTTTGCATTCTGTGTTCATCCACAGCTGAGATTGAGAAAAGAATGTGCTAAATAACAATAAAATAAATTGGGAAAAAAAAACAAGAAGAAACTTCCTGTGCAGTCTACCACCATCTCAAAGTGGGTACTGCTAAACAAACGAATGCCATTCACACCCTCAATTTGTGTTTGAATTAAAAATGGCACTATGAAAATCTGATGACACAGAACAATTAACCTGTTAGAGTGCCAAGCTAGTCAATTAGCGCACCAAATTTGTGCTGTGCAGTATTTGCTGGAGTAAAAAAAAAAGCTCATTAAGTCAATCTTGTTGTTAATCGATCCTTAATCTATAGCTAGGAGAGGATCCGTGGTGTCCTTTGTGTTCATCGCCAGCTACATTAAGACACATTTTGACAGGGTGTAAGGTGGGTCTTAGCCAAGGACAGTTTACTTGGTGTCATGACCAGGTGCTGCGAAGTTTGGCCTTAGCGTTGGAAGACAAATGCAGTATGACCAACAGGTAGCCACCAATGCCAGCAATATATGGCACATGAACAACATTCCTCCATCCAGGGGAGCCTAGAAAAGGTGTTAAAATCAAAACTCGTCTAGGACAACTGGAAGATGTTAGACCACAGCTTATTTTCCCACCTGAGATTGCCACCATTAACCGTTGACCTGATATTGTTTTGTGGTCTGGATCAGCACACCTTGGTCACCTGGTAGAGTTAACAGAGCCATGGGAGGATGCTGTGGATGAGGCATATGAAAGGGAGAAACTTCGATATGCTCAACTAGTTGCTGAAGCAGAACAGCGAGGATGGAGAGTCCAGGTTTACCCAGTGGAAGTGGGTTGTCGAGGATTTGTGGCACACTCCACAACCCGGTTTCTTAGAGAGATCGGGTTCAGTGGTCAAGAGTTCGATGCATAGTGAAGAACTTATCTGAAGCAGCAGAGAGGAGTAGCAACTGGCTCTGGTTAAGATAAAGATTCTGGTTGGGGAGCTCAAGCATAGTAGAAATAAAAAAAAACATTGATGTAAAGGAAGGTAAGTAAGCTAGGCTTAGTCGAGTGGGGGGTGGGGTGGGGGGGTGATGCTGGGATGCCAGAATCACTGTCGACCCTCTTAAGGTTTCCTTTGCTAGTTGACAAAACACCAAGGATGAAAGATGCCCAATTGAAGACCCCACTGAAGTACCCTACTCAGCTCAGTCCAGACGGTTGTCATGCTGATGCTCTAGAGAGACTGCACTGTGGTTGATCGCTAGAGCCAGCATTGCAGTCGTTGTGTGTGCTGATGTGCCAGGGAGGCAAAAAAGAACTGATCCCTGGATCCAGCATTACACTTCAGCCATCAAAACCAGGCAGAATGATTTCTACATCATCAGATGGAAGGAAACACAGATGGATTACATTAGTTTACAATAAAAGAAGGTATGACTTAGTTGATGTTCATCAGCATGAAGTTTTAACACCTACTCTCATTTATAAAACATGGTTTCACCTAGTGTTGTGCTTACTTTTTTGTTCGCACAGTGTTTGCCAGTCACACTATAATGAATACTAAGTTATTGGAATACAGTATGACCATACCAGCCCTGTTGAGTTAAGTACCCCAGAATGTTTTGGTAACAACCCAGGCAACACTATAACAAATAGTTCAACCCATTTTAGTGCACCATTTTCTTTTATTGGCAAAGTATGTGCCATAGAGTCCCTTTACAATGTACAGCTCTCACTCTATAGAATTAACACATTTTGCTTCATAAAGTTAAATTAAACCTGCTGAATAATGTTATGTTAACATATTGAATTACATATCGCTTTGTAGCTTTCCATATACGTAACAGAAAACTGCCAACCTTTCTTTTTTAAATGTGACATTTCGAAATCCAACATGAAATACTTTACTACTATTATGGCTTCTGGTAGAGTTTTGCGATATCATTTTGTAGTATCATTTGTAGTTTCTTTGATTAAATAAAGAGAAGATGTAAATTATGTTCAGATTGTTTTTCTTAAATTATGTCTCAATCCTTAAATTGTAAAAACAACACACAAATATACAAATAAACTGCACTTGCTTTATGCTTTCATTTCAGTGAACATGAAAGGCAGTCAAACAGAAAATAAATAAATCCTGCCCTCCAGGAGGAATTAAAGGAGAAGACGTGGATTAATCAGCATATCAGTGCCTTGCTTTATTAACAAGAATACACTAAAACAGGAGCTGCTCAATCAATCATTCGATTGCCTGTGACTTTAAAGGGGACGTAGTCTAAAGGCGCATTAAAGGCAACCTTATTTGCTGTTAGTGATAGTCAGTGTTTCTAAATGTCAGTCACAGACCTTTTGCTGCCAATCAAACTGACAGACAGCTTCAGTCTCTGCCGGTCAGCTGGATCTTGAAATCATCTCTGATGGGTATTTACAAGTTAATGGAAATACAGGAACATAAATATATGTAATTAAAATACAAAGATTAAAGTTTCACTTAATATATTTAGTATACCTTTTCGATTCAAATATGCTAATATCAATAATATCAAGTACCAGACAAATGAAACAAACACTTTTAAAAAGTAAAACTAAATTACTTTTTTATTCAGAAGTTACAAAAATGTAATAACAATATTATCTAAGCATTGTTAGAACTGACATTGAAAGAAAATTCAGACAGGTATTAATACCACATTTCATCAGAAACATTTAACCAATATGAATTCATATTGTGCAACGACCCTCACCAGGAGAAGTGGAATGATAATGGATGGATAATTCATATTATTATGCACCGTTACATTTAATATGCACAGCTACCATACTTTCTGAAGGTGAAAGTTAGAGTCTCGGATGCAAAAATGCAAATCCACTGACAAATGTTGTTCATCAGTCTGATCCATTTTGGATTTTGTAGAAGTAAAGTTGAAGGAGAGATATTCAGTGTCTTTTATCCTTCTGAAGCAAGTTGATTCTGTAGGCAGGGCTTAGCAGTTCTGAACAATTGAACTTGAAGGAGGAAAGTATTCTAGCAGAGTCCTCTAGGTAAAATTTAGGTTTCAGTCAAAACAGTAACTCCTCCAGAAAGCAGCGTTCGGCAGCAGTAACAGAAAAGGTCTTTCAATTCCAATCTTATTACCTGCACTTAATTTTGAACTTGTCAGAGTTTCTGGCGAAAATGTTTTTAAGTTAAGAAACAGTTTCTTAAATCATGATGACTTGTTGAAGTAATAATTTAGATGGAATGTACTTGGTGAATTTTCCAGGAGAGAGCATTAGGAGAGTTTTTTCAGGAGCAATTTTTTTTAGAAGAGAGAAAATCATTGAAGTTACAGGTTTAAATCTCCAAGAAAAAGGGAAGGTAATTCAATACACCCAATAACACAAGTAATCATTAACTTCCAATAAAAAGCACAATTTTATTCCAGTGTCACTTATGATAGTGTGGCAGGCTGGTGAGTGGTAGAGGCCCAGAGACAGTCTGCAGTTCAAAAAAAATACTAATTTTATTATAAATAACACAAAATAAAAGTGCACAAGAGCAAAAAATAAAGGGATTTAAACACAAATAAAGCAATTCAAAAAAACAAAACTTACAAAATTAAGGTTTCCAGGCTGGACAATGCCTTCACTGGATTCACAAATCACAAAAACCCACAAACACCAATCTGCTTCCTCAGCTCCCTCCTCCTAATGGGAAGCAGAGGCCTCCTTTTATGTCAGGTGGCTGGGCACTGATTGATCATTAATTAAGTTAATCATCTAATCAACTGATCAACCCCAGCCACCTGAACATAATAAACCCAGGCAGGTAGGGGAAATTAACCCCATCCCTGCCAATTTCTAAACGGCAGAGCTTTGCTCTGCCACAGATAGGTCCATCATTTTACAAGGCATATTCTCCCAAATCATTATGGCTTCTTATTATCATATTCTCTAATGATTGGTCAACCATCAGTTTTAAATTCCTTGACAAAAATGTTTGTTAATTAACTGTTTTTCAATTTAGTTAACAATGACGAAACGCTGACGAAAATCATCCACAGTGATGATGACGGTGACTAAATGCTTTTCCGTTTTGACTAAAATGAATTTTGTCACCTGAGGTTCACCATTCGCGCTTTTACCTCCTGTCTATCTGTGAAATAATACACAATCCCAGGCATGCATAAAAGTTGCTACAAAGGACACTGTGCCATGCATGCTTATAATTGGTTGAACACAACTGAAACCTACAATGGTCGTATACATAACGAGTGCTCAGAGAAGGTGCGTTGAGAAGGTTAGGAGAATAAAGAGTTTTGAGAGCGTGTAATAATAGTTAGCTATGTTATCTATAACATTACTATTGTTATCATCATACATAGCTGGTGCAACCCGTAAAAAAGTTAGTAATGTGTGAAATCAAAATTAGTATAAAGACTTACGCCCTAATTAAGCTGTAAGTATAACAATAAGAATAACAACTGGTATAAAGCCCCTTTCTTCCCTCAATGTTACAGTATGTTTAACAAAATGTTGTATAACATGACATTGTGATATTAGATTGGAATGCAGCAAATTAAAAATATATAATTATTTGTACTTACTGTAAGACTGGCCCGATTGGTTCGGTGGGTCGTTCCTAATCAAATTAGTGTGCAATTCAGAACTTTGTGAAGTGTGCATTAATCCCATAGAAGAATCAGTGATCATTGTAATGTAATCCAATGGAGAGACTGGTGACTGAATGAAACAAGTATTTTCTTAAACAGCAACTGCTGTTTACATAAAATTCAACAAAACAAAACAACAGTACACAATCATTTATTTTCTGGTAAAATTGTATTTTCTCAAGCACAGCTGCAGAACTGACTTGCTAAAACTATATGAATTGCAGAAGCAATTAGCTGTTCTAACACATTACTGATAATCGCAACACGCTCTCCACTTATTTAGTACAATAAATACTAAAGTGGAATCTTATTTAGTATGTATTCTACTAACTAAGATGCTGCGTAACTGAGCCATTTATATAATGTGTTATTTAGTACACATTATATAGTTTCTGTACATGGCAACTGAGATGCTGTTATTTAAGATTAAGGTTAGGATTTGGGTTAGGCCTAATTAGTACCATAAATATCATACTGCATGAACAATATCACTTAATTCACAATATCACTTAAATCTTTAAGAAGTGTTAGTAATAGCGACATCTATGGATGTTTATGGTATGACACCACATATTTGATCAATACCATGGCAATGAAACAACATTGCCTCTATTTTAATACCTTACGTACTAATTAAGGGCATTTCACTTTAGTACATATAGTACTAAACAGGCTTGAGAATGGGGTGGATAATCGAGAGGAACGGTAGTTCCATTTCAATTCAAAGATGGCCACCAAAACATTTTTATGGGATATATCCCTGCCTATTGGTAGGTCTCAATGAGCTCTTTCTGTCAAAGCTGCCGATAGGCCACCTCCCCTCAATGACCCCCTCGGTCCCGCCTACCGAGGGTACATAACAGTCACGCAGGGGAGCCTCACCTTCTTTTCGCTTCTCAAGATTGGTACGGTAAGACCTCTCTGTGTTGCTTTGAGCCTTTATCTTCCTTAAAAAGCGCCACATTGAGTTACTGCTAGTTCCCCTACACTTCGTGATGAAAGTCCCAGCAGGCGTGGGATATTATGGACATGAAAGCTCAGATCAGCTGAATCATGGAGCTTTTAAAAGGCAACAGGCCCTACCGGCTTTGGTTGTGGTCCCCTGTGTGGCGCCCCCCTTACCCCCGTTTGCTGTACAACCCCTTGACCTCCCCGTGGGAGAGCAGTGTGAGCAGGTCAACCAGGCATTTTGTTCTGATGAGAACGTGCTCTCCATCGTCGCTTCAAGGGTGGAGTCTGCTTTTCCAGAGGGGCTGGAGGTCGAGGCGGAACCTGAGTTCCCTATGGACGCGGTGCCTAGTTCCGAGGTTTCCTCGATTACTAGTGCGCCGATGGTGTCAGGGTCGATGCCCATGCTCATAGGGCACGCGGCAGGTTACCCGTAGGTCCCCTGGACAACAGAGACAGAGCCACGTTGCTCCGTCTTTCGGCTGCATGACGTGGCTCCTTGACCCCAACCCTTCCCTGCTTTCAATGATTTTTGGAGGAGGCGTGCTCCTCCTGGGACCACCCAGCCACAGCACTGGCTCAGTTGAGACACGGTTCTTACCTGGTCTTGCTGGAGGGGATGGAGAAGCTAGGCCTGGCGGGTTTTCCCCTGTAGACACCACCATCGTAGCCTTGGTGAAGGCTCCACCAGTGGGAGGTATGCCCAGGGACCTTATGTGCCCAAACCTGCAATACAAGGTTACAGAGACATACGTCCAGAGGGCTTACGTGGTGTTGGCCCAGAGTACCTGCTTGGCCAATACATCCAGTATGCTGGTTGCATACATGCATGGTATTTTGCGTAATGCCCCGCTTCCAGAGCCGGTGGCCACGGAGTTGCGATTACTATCGCCGGCACTTGCCGTTTTTGCACATAGACAGCTATGGCTGTCGCAGGCACGGGTGCCTAATGCCGATAAGGCTGCACTTTTGGACGTGCCTTTATCACCAGCCCATACCTTTGGTCCAGAAGTGGGGGAGATCCTGCAGTGGTCTCTTTGGGAATTGGAGACGTTGAGGCAAGTAGCCGCGTTGCTCCCTCCCACCGCTCCAGTGCGTGGTAGGTCAAGTCACTTGTTTTGTGCCAGAAGTTACTGGGTGTGATGGTGGCAGCGATATCAACCATCAAGTTGGGCTTACTGCGCATGCGCCTGCTGCAGACGTGGCTCAATGCATTCCACTGACATCCCTAGGCACCGTCAGGCACAGTGTGTTTTGCTTACGTGGCGGCCATGCGCTGGTGGAGCAATCCCTCTCACCTGCGCCAAGGAGCCCGAATGGGAGTGGTCTACAACCACAGGGTGGTGACGACGGATACCTCCAACTCAGGTTGGGGTGCGGTCTGTGAAGACAAAGGAGTCAGCGGGCCCTGGTCGGGACGTTGGACTTCCCTGCATGTCAATATGCTGGAGCTGCAGGTGGTGTTCCCTGTCCTCCTGCATTTCCTACCCGTAGTGCGGAACAAGCATGAGTTAATATTCCTCAGACAACAAATCAGTGGTGGCTTATGTCAACCACCAGGGTGGCCTTCGGTCGCCGGGGTTACATCGCCTAGCCTTCAGGATCCTGATTTGGGCACAACGGAACCTGCTGTCTCTTCAGGCGGAGCATGTTGCGGGTGTGGAAAATCGGGCGGCGGACCTCCTCTTGAGGGAGGGCCCGCATCCATCGGAGTGGCAGCTCCACCCTCAGGTGGTGGAGTGCTTTTGGGAACGGTTCGGGAAGGCACAGGTCGATCTCTTCGTCTCGGCGGAGATGACGCATTGCCTGCCCCCTGTGGTATTCCCTCCACCACTTAGGCGGTCCACTCGGCGTCGACACCCTAGCCCACGTATGGCCCAGAGAGCTCCTTTACGCGTTCCCACCTCTGCCATTACTCCCAGCGTTTCTCGAAAAGGTCTGGTCAGAGAAGGTGACAGTTCTCCTAGCGGCCCCCAGGTGGCCCAGGAGAATCTGGTTCTCAACCCTGTGCCAGCTATTAAACGGCCCGCCCTGGGAGATCCCGCCTCGCCGGGATCTCCTCAGCCAGGCGAGAGGCATACTTTGGCACCCAGAGCCGGGCAGACTCCAGTTATGGGTCTGGCCCCTGAAAAGGACTGCTGGTCAGCCTTAGGGCTGTCAGATGCAGTTGTGGATACATTGCAGAATGCAAAGGTGCATTCCACTAGGTCACTATACGCCTATAAGACTAAATATTTCCAAGATTGCTGCCGTACTAACGGTCAAGATCCACTCTCTTGTCCCATGCCTGTCATCTTGCAGAGTCTGCAAGATCTGCTTGAGGCTGGTAGCTCACCTTCCACACTGAAGGTATACCTAGCAGCTATTTCTGCCTTCCATGCCCCCATTGACTCAATGTCCCCGGATGTGCATTTCCTGGCTACCCGGTTTCTCCGAGGTGCTCAGCGGTTGTGCCCTCCTAGGTGGGCTAATCAAAATTTTTCACTCGCTCCCCACCCCTGCTAGCTCAGCAGCCCCAGCAATGCCTTGTCAGCAACACTTGTTTAGATAGCATAATCAATTGCTCCAGCACCACTGCAGTTCCCCCTCTTTCATTACATCTTTTGTTTCAGCTTCTCCATTGCTCACCCCAGCCCAAGCAACTCCAGCCCCGACTCTGTCTATCAGCATTCCAGAATACAACAGCAAGTAAGAAAAGAAAGTTACACACATGAGACACCCACACCGCCCGCGGTCATAAACCCACACAAGCACTTTAAAAGCCTTGGTTGGTCCCCTTAGTAATCTCCCTTTGTCCCATTCATATGCAAAAAATCTTTGTTCTGTTTCCTCTGAACCCAGAATCACTGAGTCTGTAATCCAAGTTGAGATGGACAAAGGATTCATGGCCTTCTGATCCTAATCTTCAGGATTAGCCCCATCGGATTAGTGACCCGCAAAATATTAGGGAAAGTGCCTAATCATTGATCTTTCCGCCCTGAGAGGCAGTTACACTTCAGTCTCAATGCCATAATTCACCACGATAAATTCTCCCTTTGTTACATTACAGCTTCTGACATCAAATCCATCAAAACAGCAGGCCAGGGTGCCTGGCTCACAGAAGCTGATAACACTATGTAACACAATTTTTGTTCCTGGGTAGTAAGTGTTATTTCCTAATTGGTTATGCGTCAAAAGTATAGAAAATGGCTATTATTCCCCACAGACTTTGCTTTTATGACCAGGACAGTGATTTTTTGAAATTTACCTATTTCCAATGAGAAAACGGCCGAATTTGAATTTGAATTTGAATCAGAAAAAAACAACATATGAATCCAAATTAACATGTATTTATACTAAAGTAATACAAAAATGACTACAAAAGATTTAGAAGTGAGCAGTTTTTCGAGATTTACGATTATACTGTAAATCACTTTCACGATTCAGCCCTCAAATGTAGTCTCCCATCATGTTCTCGTTATACTGTCCTTGGTAGCGACGTTCAAAGTCCAGTATATCCTGGTGGAAGCGCTTGCCTTGCTCCTCCGAGTACGCTCTCATGTTCTCTTTGAATTTATCAAGATGAGCATCAAGGATATGGACTTTGAGGGACATCCTACAGCCCATTGTGCCATAGTTCTTCACCAGTCTCAACCAGCTCCACATAGTTTTCGGCCTTGTGATTGCCCAGGAAGCCCCGAACCACTGCGACAAAGCTGTTCCAAGCTGCTTTCTCCTTACTAGTGAACTTCTTGGGGAATTCATTGCACTCCAGGATTTTCTTTATCTGTGGTCCGACGAAGACACCGGCTTTGACCTTTGCCTCAGACAGCTTAGGGAAGAAGTCTTGAAGGTACTTGAAGGCTGCTGACTCCTTATCTAGAGCTCTGACAAATTGTTTCATGAGGCCCAATTTGATGTGCAGTGGTGGCATCAGCACCTTCCGGGGGTCCACCAGTGGCTCCCACTTGACGTTGTTCCTCCCCACAGAGAAATCGGTCCGCTGTGGCCAGTCCCGCCTGTGGTAGTGCGCCTTGGTGTGCCTGCTGTCCCAAAGGCAAAGATAGCAGGGAAACTTGGTAAAACCGACTTGGAGACCCATCAGGAATGCCACCATTTTGAAGTCTCCTATGACCTCCCAGCCATACTCATCATACTTCAAAGCGTCCAGCAAGGTGTTGATGCTGTTGTAATCCTCTTTGAGGTGCACCGAGTGAGCCAGGGGAAGAGACGGGTACTTGTTACCATTATGGAGCAGCACGGCTTTGAGGCTCCTGGATGAGCTGTCAATGAAGAGGCGCCACTCATTCTGGTTACAGGTCATTCCGATTGCCTCGAATAGACTGGTCACATTGTGGCAGAAGCAGAGCCCATCTTGATGGGTGAAGAAGCTAGAAAAAGGTTGGTGACGCTTCCTCTGATCTGCGACTTGCACACTTTCATCCAACAAGTTCCATTGCTTGAGTCTTGATGTCAAAAGCTCGGCATTGGACTTGGTGAGACCAAGATCTCTAATCAAGTCGTTGAGGTCTTTTTGGTTGGGGTAGTATGGGTTTCTCTCCTCAGCTCCACCTCTGAAATTGTCATCTGGATCTACAACGTCTTCCTCGCTCTCCGACTTGCTGCTCTCTTCTAAAGATGGCTGCTCTCTCTCCGGAGGAGTGGGTATGGGGAGCTCATGGCAGTGTGGCACCGGGGCGATGGATGAATCAAGGTCCGAATACATGATAGCAGGTGCATTCTTGCCAGTCCAACGTTTGGAAGGGTCCACCATGCAGAAGTAGCAGTTGCTTGAGTGGTCAGTGGGTTCCCGAAATTCTTGGGATAGCGAATCATGGCTCTCTTTTCCCCTCTGTACCATCCTACAAAAATACATTTATTTCACCCATGACTAATGTGTAAGAGATTCTCGCAACATTTTTCATATATGATATATTTTTTCAATAACATTGAAAATTGTAAAACATTTTAAAATTAAAAACTTTTACAAGTTTAAAAATTTTAACAAATTTTATAACATAAAATTCCGAGCAACAATTGTCCATCTTACCTTCCAGAGTTTTTTTGCAGTGCTCGCAAGTGAAATGAGGTTTGTCTTGATCCCCGACAGGCATGCCGAAATATGCCTTGTAGGCCTCACACATCTTGCAGATGCTTCCACAGAGTACTTTTTCGCGCTTGTCTTGATAAATTGGCCGCAGACATAGCAAAATGCGTCTGCCGGATGCTTGCAGCCTCTTGATGCCATCTCAGAAAAATGCAGATATGTATCCATTTAGGCAGCTGGAACTAAACTGAACTGGTGGGCTTAAGGCCCCTGTATTTATACTACTATTTCTATTACTGGAAAGTTCTAGACAGTTGTAGAAGTTACTCCAAGTTTACTCAGCACTGAATCTATCCGGAATGTTCTGGAAAATAGGTAAATTTCAAAATATCACTGTCCTGGTCACAAAAGCAAAGTTTGTGGGGAATAATAGCCATTTTCTGTACTTTTGAGGCATAAGCAATTAGGAAATAACACTTACTACCCAGGAACCAAAAAAGAAAAAAAAAATGTTACAAGGTGTAATTTAGGGACTATCAGCACTAGCACGGCCATAGCTGTTTTTTGAACGGCTTTTGCAATTCAAATTTAAACATCTCTGAGTATGTGAATATCTTGTGCATGTCTGTTCTTAAGTGTTACTAAATATTTTAATTAAATACGCATACAGTGTTTCAGCTGCAGAATTTTAAAAATGAATAAGTTATAAGCACTTCCTTCTTCAACTGCCAGACTCGCAGTTTATGCGGCATATTGAAATGATTACAATATATCTGACAATTTTGTATGGGCTTTGTAATAAAATCAAAGACATTGAGAAATAACCGATTAAAATCCTGTTGAGTGCTTGAAACATTGAGGAAAGTCATTCTACACATCATATATTATTATTTACACTACATTTCTCAGGCAGAACGACTGTGCCACCCTGAGTGTGACAGTGCAAAAACATATGTGTATTCTAAGCTCTGCACAGATCAGTAAACATCGGGACTGATGCGAAATGAAAACCAGAGACTGTTGCATTTTATCACACAACAAAGTATGGTGTGGATATACTGGATTGAAGGACACGGCTGTATTCTGTCAAAGGTGGTACTCCCAGGTGGCCTGTGGCTGTTTTTTATAATGTTTTGGACCAGGCAACCATCAACGCTTTGGTTTTATACAAGGAGTGCACCTGCAACACAATCACTCAGAGGGACTTCATTTTGCAGCTAGCCTTCGAGCTACGGCAGAAACATTTTGATAAGAGACACGAAAGCCGGCTGGCAAATTTCACTCTCTTCAGCCAGTGCTGAACCCACTGGCACATGAAATAAAAGATAATGCCAGGTTGCTAAATGCAATAAAAACAGAAGTTTTTATGTCTGCGCCCATTGTGAAAAGGCAAGTCTATAGTAAATGCACTGGTACAGTTGAAAAGTGTGTTTTCTGCGTAGATTGTACTTGGAAAGGTTGAACTCTGAACTTTGAACTCTGTTTCACCCAAAGCGCTTTCACATTGCATAAGTTATGTTATATTTTTGTTTTATGCTATTTTTATAACTAGTTATCTATGTTTTATAATTGTATATGTGCATACAGCTTTCTACATCTGTTTACACAAGTTTATTGCGTAAAGTTTATTTTATTACAGTTTTTCATGTTTATGAATATGTGCTCTTTTTGAAAAAATAAGAAAAAAGTTCAATTTTCAATGTAAATACAGTATTTCTGCTCTGAAAATGTTATGTATGTATGTCATCAATAAAAAATATTAATTTCATAACAAAGCCATTTAAAATGGATGTATCCCAAAATCTTGGCGGTTCACATGCCCATTCATCCCTCCCTCCACCACCTGTTTAGGATCTGCAGCAAAGACAACTGTCTACTTGTATTCTCACCTTCAGACCCTTCGCTCAAGCAATCTTCATTCTGTGATTACTGTTTTCTTCAGTAGGAGTTGCACTCTCAAAATAAACAATCAGCCCAACTAGAATTCCTTGGAATCACCCTTGACACTGTCAAATCCAAAGCCAGCCTTCTACTCAACAATCTTGGAATGCATAACAGTTCATTAACAACTTCTAAGTATCAAAACCAATCTCAGACCACAACCTGTTATCACCCTTCAGTCACTTCAGTTTCGCAATTTGCAGTAGTCCCAAGGCAGAACATTGATATCACGTCTTCTCGCCCTCGTTTCAACTGCAAAAATCCTGTTAACTGCAAAAACCTAGATTCTCATGTAAACATCTTTCAGAAGCAAGAAGCCCTCCTCCAGAGCTTCCAACGCTCCAGCTTTCCTTCAATACTTGGATCAATGCAGCCATTTCTGCAGTCAAGGCAAATGCTAATCCCCTCATTCTCTCAAATACTACAAGCATTAACACATGCTGAGAGACTGGAAATCTGTCTTGATTATGAGTTTAGTTCCACTATTAGGAGAATGACTGGAGTTGTGAAACCCAAATCTTTGAATGTGATTTCTCTGAACCTCTGATGGAACCTCTATTAGCTAACACATGGGATGGTCGGCATCTCATCTCTCTAAACATCAGAATGTGGCACACCTTGCTGCAACAATGGAACAATCAACAAATGTTTCAGCAGCTCATCATCAATACAGATCACCAAGTCGCTTCAGTGGGAACATCAACTACCACTGCAGTTTTTTCTGCATGTGCCCTCCCGTCCCCCTCAAAATTTCAGTGCCTGCCCCACTACCCCCCTGCCATAGTAACCCAGCCAGCCCCTGCTTCAAATTGAATTCCAACTATCAACATCACAGAATTCAATCCCGCTTCAGCTTCTCAGTCTGTAGCAGCTATTTGCCGCCATGCTCCTTCCCTTCAATTTCACTGTCAAATAATTGAAGACCACTAAGTTTCGCAGCCTGGTTTTTCAGCAGCTCCAATATCTCTTTAGGTTCCCCAGTTCCATTATCTCATATTCAACTGAACGCATCGCTCTCCAATCTACTCTCATCTGCAAGAGAAAACATGTCATCAGCCCTCTCTCCATCTACCCTATGCTACAGCAAGTCTTTCTCCCGGCTCTATCAATCATTCAGAATCTGCACAGCCTCATCAGCAGCAAAAGCCAATCTTATTCATCACCTTATAAAAACTATGGGTCTCTGGTCATTAGCAGCCGTTGACTCCTACATCCTTTCTCTTCCTACAGACATCTCAGCAGCTTGCCAATCAGTTTCTAGTATGCCCGGAGTGGGGACATCCTTCCTGCCAGGACCACCAGAGGTTTCCCCCTAACAGAGGGGGTTTTCCTCTCAACCGAGCAGAGGTTTGTACATAGCCCTTCTTACTAACCATCACAGTCTTTTATTGCCTTCACAGGTGCTGTCCTTGAGGGGAGCCGGTGGTCGATCCTTTTGGGGGATAGTGCATCTCACTTCCCCAGTCTTGAGTCAGCCGCAGCTACTCATGCCTTCGTTCAAACAGGGGTCCTTGCCGCAGGGAGTCAGAGGCAACCACTGGCCACACTGTTCTTTCGCAGCTCATGCGTTTTTCTTGTCTCACCATATACTCTATAGTTTCTCTCTCACTGTACCAGTAGGAGAGGTGGTCTTCTACAATTCTTAAATATTAAAACCAAATCTAACAAAACTCTATCTTTCAGATACCCCTGCAGGTGTACTCCAATGACTGGCCTTGGAGGACTAGCCACACCTTTCTGAGGGCGGCTCCTGGAGACAGGGATTCTCTTTTCTTCCTTCTTTCCAGGTTATGGACCTTTCCTTTCTCTGGGTGCATGGCCCAGTCCACAAGGCAGCGCTTTCAAGGATTCACTGCAGAGTCAGAGGATTTTTATGTTTTCAGGGAGTTCAAAGGGCCCATGGAGGCAACCTCCGCAGTACAATGGTCTTGCAGTATAAAGTCCGGACCCCGTCCTTTGACCTTTCCCGCAGACCACTAAAAGTTCAAAACAAGTAATCCTGGCCCGCAGGCCATCATCACTCCCTTGAGGCTAAGCCTCTAAATAGCCCAGGATATCCTCAGCTCACTGCGCACCAGCAACCACTGTAGGCTGGCTGGGTGCCTGCGGGCATGCCTGTAAGCTGACCAGATCTGCACTGTCTTCCAAAGCTGTAGCTCTGAGGTTGCTGCATGGTGGGTCTGCAGAGTGAAAAGAAGCAGTCTGCTGACGACACATGCTTCTGAGGACAGCGTGTGTTCATCTCCACCACTCAGGAGTCAGTGCGGGGGCGGTAGTGGTGAGCGGAGCCTAAAAATAATTGGCTATTCCAAACTGGGAGAAAAAAAAAAAAAAAAAAAAAAAAACAATTGGCGACTACTGAGAAAAAAAAAAAAAGGAAAATTATCCACTGGAGGAAGCCCTAGGGGGCAAATCGATCAAAAACATACCTGCAGGGAACTACATTTTTTCCTGTGAAGTTTACAAACTTCCCCCTAACTTAACTTCCCTATGTCGATTCACTTTCTCCAACTTCTACATTTAAATTAAGGATGATACCTACACCCCGGAAATCGATCAAAACTTTATGTTTAACCCTCTGACTGCCTGTGACTGGGTACGCCCCACCCCTGTATTTATATTTGTTGGATTATTTAAATGTATGGTTTGGTGTTTTATTGTTTATTATTTTATAGCATGGATGGGGTTAAAATGTCCCACCCATGCTAAACTCATGTAGAGTGTGACCATCTCCAGATTAATTAATTTATTGTTAATCTGGAGATGGTCTCATGTTTAAAAATCTGCAGCTTTGGCTGTTCAGAGTGGAGAACGAGAGATAAAAAAGTAAGAATAAAAAAAATCCTACTCATGCTGGCTATAAACAAGCACTTTACTTGTTTTGTATCTGTTTGGTTTTTTTGTCCGCCGTGCCGTTTTCTTTTGCAAAGTGTTTTGTTTGTTAAAATCTTTTATTTTATTATTGAAATTGCGCATCAGCGCTTCCATACCCCAGTATTGCTATTTCTTGGTCTGACATCACCACCAAGACTATCTGTGACACAGCTCTTGTGGTCCTACAAAATAATTGGTATAAATCATATCCTGTCAACAAAATTGACTTTATAGGTATGTTTAAAACACACATAGTTGCTATAACTTTAGGCCTGGTTGTGTTTAACTGAGAATATACATTTCCCTCAACAGTATAAACAGCCGTCAACGTGGAGTGTTTTTCTACTCAGAAGTTGTATTTCTTTCCTTATACTCAACTCAGCCTTGAAGTTTTGTCTTAGTAAACTATTGGGTAAAATTGAAAATTATGGCTACAGAAACTGAGACAGCTTAATGATAATGGCAAAATAATTGATTACTGATATTTAGAAAAAGACAAAAGAAAAAAAACAATTTTACAACTTGCTTCCAGCGATACCCATTTGAAGTTAATACGTACACTTGTGGCAATAACATATGCAATTTATCTTCTGATCCCTCCAGAAACAGTACAGGCACTTCAGCACAGGAAATCCATGGACCACCATGAAGAAATTGTTAGCATTAGACCAGGGCATGGGCTATGATTTAAGGGGACAGAAAATAAGGCCCCCTAAAGCCCCTAAAGTAAAAGTAGCTGCAAATGCCATGTTAATAAAAAAAAATAAAAAAATAGCATTTGAAAACTTTAATGCAAAAAGAGACTTCAATCACAGTGAACTGTCATGTGTACTGGAGCACTTGCACTCAGTCACATTGAAATACCTTGTGAACTGTCATGTGTTTTGTTCTTGTAGGGTGCTGCATTGACCTTAACGTCACTTGAATAAAGTAGGGATTAAGTTTGCAAAGTTGAGAAATTAAATTTGGCAAGTAGCACAAGTAGGCTATGTGGAAGAAGATGGTATGAGTCACAATTTGACTTACAACAGTTTGATTTCTATTGGAGTTATCAAGAAGTTGCAAATGGTTAGCTGAAGTTCAGAAACATAAAGATCTCCATTTAACCCAAGTCTATTATGAATTAAGTCACTGTTTAGTGAATGCTAAGAGGCGTTATGAAAACCTCAACTTATTTTTCAGCTGAGGGGGATTTGCCCAAGAGAAATCCTGCTGCCTTACTTTCTCCTCCAGTAGTAGGGACTGGGAGGACATCAGGCTGCATGCCCGTCCCTAGGGGACCTGTGAGAGCTGAGAGTTATTAGGTTTGCAGCTGCTCAACACTTTCCCTCTAATGGAGTTTATAGAAGTGACATCAATTTAATAATCTTGAGCAGACAGCAGGAAGAGAGTACGTTATTTTCGCTGATCGTGAAATTAAATTGGTTTTGTTTCCTTGAAAAACTTGTACAAGTTGTATTTTGAAGATTAATTTGTGTTTGGCTCAGAGATGTGGGAGTTTGATTAAATGTTTTTTTACTTCCATGGTATGATATGAGCAGGCAATCAGCTGCCTCTCAGTTTATGTACTTCACTGCCGAAAGATTAATGGCAGCTAATCTGTGTTATGTACCGCACTGTACATGTGAATTTAAAAAAGAAAGAGTTACAAAGTTTTGAAGTGTGTAAGCCCAGATGATGTGATTTAGAGTTGTATAAGTTGTATTTTGGTTGTCTTTACAAAATAAACAGATATACCACTGGTTAAAGAGTAGAGTAGCTTTTAATTTTTTTTTTTTTACAGACCAGTATTATTTGATGGTGTTTACACTCATTCTTGATTCTGGATTATTTTTCTCCCATATTATCATGCTTCTCTTTACCTGGGTTAGGACATTCTATGTAAACTTAAAGGAAGTTTAAAGTGTCAGGACTTTCCAACTGTGCTAGCCCAGATATTCTACATAGACAGAAAGAAGGTTGGACTGACAGAGTTATAAAGGTTGGTCACATTATTTGAATTGAATGAGGAGGCCCGTTTAGTCAACCTCAAATCCAGGTAAAGGCTGAGAGAAAGCTCAGAGAGAGCTCAGCTGTGAAATTGCTGTATAACAGGAACAGAGTGTTGGTCTGGCTGTTCATTCCAGGGTCAGTCGGAAGCCAGCCTATCAGGAAGGGAGCAGAGTCACAATGCCTGAAGTCATCGCCTTAAATCAGTACACAATGTGTCAGTCATGGATTGGAGGAGACGTGACTGAATTAGCTATCACAGGTGGCATGACTAAGGGTATAATTGGGGATATGATGATGTAATCTATATGATGTGGTTATGAGAATTGCTGAGAAATGAAATGGGCTGTGATTAGCGTATCATGAGTGTTAAGTGTTTTGTTTGTTTGTAAAACTAGCTGTCTGTGTTTGCCACTACTAGACGACTAACACTAAGCTCCACTATTATTGCATTTCACCACACCTGCACTAACAGCACTTACTGTCAGTCGAAGTATTATTATTTCGGGACTGAACCCCATGGTTTATTTACTGGCTATACCCATCATTGTGTAAAGGCAGTACTATTATTTCCAGTCACCAGACCAAGCTTATAAGAATAAAGACTTGTTTGGACCGAGAACTCTGTTTGTTGTAAACTTTGTGAAGTACCAGAGCAAAATTTACAAAATGATGTATTTTAATAGTCCATATACAGTATTTTCAATGAAGAGAATGATCTGCCTATTCAACACGTGCATTGCATTCTTACTACAGCAGATTTTAATGATGCTAGAATTATAAATCTGCCTCCCATGCAATCAAAGGCAGGAGAAGTGTATGTGTATTCTTCAGCATCCTCTTCTATTGAGAATGCATTTGATGTCCATTTTGACCAGTATAGATGGGTATCCAAAGGATCCAAACTATCACCCTAGACGACTGAATGCACCAGTTGTGTTGAAATGGTACTATTATTTAAAAGACAGCAAAGGAAAAGGAAAAGATTCCATTTTTGTTTTTCGCCGTCATATCTCTGTTTACGAGAGTCACAAAACAGACAAATGAATGTCATATATTACTTGGGAAATAAAACCATCACCACACGGTTTACAAAAGCATTCTGAAAAAGCTTTCATCCCGACCATGAAGTCTACCCTGACACATATTAAAAAGGCAGCAAAATCACAAGGGGAACCTCTTAAAACATATCACAAGTTATCAGTTCACAGCCCAACACAGGTTCTGACAACCACATAGCTGTGGAACGCCCACGAAACTTGAAGCAAGTGAAAAATGTTATTTACCAAGAAACAAAAAAAAAACAAACAGTGAATCTCCAATGACAAAATATTCTGCTTGTTTCAACTTGCAGTGCATCTGAAAGATTATGTTCTGGTTTCATTTGGGCATCCTACTCTCATAAACAATGCTCAGGTTCTCACTGACATCTGCACCAGTGGTCTTGCCCTTACTCAGCTGATGTCATATGGTACAACTTTTAATCTTGGTGATTTCTTTATATCACTGTGACAGGGTCTTACTCGTGTCACATGTGTGGGCAACCGCTGTTCAAGCACACAGAGAGACAGACGTGGTGTTGATGTTGAAACGCCAGCACAGGTGCGCAGGATTTATTAACACAAATGAAAATGAAAGTAAAATAAAGGTGGTCATGTGAAGTTACCAGCGATGGTACTGCACAGAGGACTAGTACATCAAGCTGTACAAAAAGTGCAAAATAAAACACAGTACAACAAATTGTAAATCAAAGGTGCCGTGAAAACTGAAGGCTTTGCAGCAGCCCCGATCGCAGCCATCGCCATGCTTTTATACTGACGCTCCGCTGTGACACACCCACCCGCCTGCGGGAACAGCTAATTTCTTTCAGCTGCTGCTCCACGCAAATGGGTAATCATCCCCAGTGGAGCGCCACATCAGCTAAACAATTAACTAAATCAATATATTAACAATTAACTCAAAAACATACAATAAACTACATATTTCCCCATGTGCAGGGCTTACGCCTTGCCACAATCACCCTTTGTGATTCACAATGTATCTTTGATTGGGGAGCCAGTGTTTCCAGTTGCCTTCCTGTTACATGAAAATAAGTTCCATCAGGACTTTCTGAGGTATATTTTGAACCTGCTTAATGGTAAAAAAAGACATGCCATTCCTTCTGTTAGTGACAGAGCAAAAGTACTTGTGTATTCAATTCAGCAATGTATCCATACCTCCCACACATCTTCTGCTCTAATCACATCATTTCAGATGTAGACAATGAAACAGCATGGATGGTTAAAGGATGACACAAAAGTTTTAAAAGATTATATAATTCAACTCATCAATAGCTCGTAGCCGTGTTAGGAATGATGTTGGAGGAACAGGAGCGAAGGGGGTGATGATTGTGATGGAACAGATACACAGCATGTTCTTGGAAGCCGATCGGGGGAGGGAACCAGTGACATGGGCGGCCTCCCTCCAGCACAATGGAGATCGAGGGCGACCCCCAGCGGGGGTAAGAGCAGAGCAGCCCTCCCCGTTGTCGAACCAGCAGCGGGACATGCCAACTCCATGGGCACTTTTTATCCCTACCTGTTACCGGTGCCAGGTGGTCATCCATCTACGGGTTGGTGATGTGAGCTCCCATGCATTAATGGACTCAGGATGCGGGCAAACTTTAATTACGAGAGCTCTATTGAGGGGGGGTACCTTGGTGGTCATGCGGGGTTATGGTCATTTCCTGTATCCATGGGGATAACAAGGACTACCCCCTCTCTAAATTAGATTTGACGATTGGATGTCATACCTGCAGCATAATTTTGGCTGTGACTGAGAAGTTGCCCTATCCAGTTATTTTAGGTTGCATTTTGCTAGCATGATTAATAAAATGGTAAAGCCAGTCTCCGGTAAGACCCGGGGAGAAGCAAACAAAAACTTCCAAAAACATAGTCAAGTATGTAATCATGTTACGAGACCACCTAGCATTGGTTGGTCATTTGGCGCAAGAAAACTTAAAACTAGCTCAGCATCGCCACGAGCAACAGTACAACAAACAAGCACAAATTCAGACTTTTTGGCCAGGTGATAAAGTACTGTTGATACTTCCCACATCAGAATCTAAGCTATATGCTAAGTGGCAGGGGCCCTATGAGGTGATAAAGGAAATTGGTAATGTGAATTATGAAATCGGACAACCCCGATCGCCGAAATAAGACAGAAATTTATCACATTAACTTACTAAAACCCTGGACCTAGAGAGAGGCCCTATTTATAGCATGAGACAGTTTTGAAGAGGATTTTGGTCCCACTGTCAATCCACCAGTTACGACTAATATTCTGGGGGAACAGTTACTTCCGGATCAGAAACGTGAGCTCTGTCAGTTAGTGGAAAGGTTTAATGATGTTTTTTTCTGACTTGCACAGCAGATCCAATGTTATTTCACATGCTATTATTACTTCACCACATGTCAGATTCTGAGAGAGACTGTACCAGATCCCAGACTGTTGCAGGGGTCCCGTTTGCAAGGAGATGGAGGATATGCTCGGGCTTGGAGTCATGGAACCTTCCTGGAGCTAGTGGTTCAGTCCTATCGTGTTGGTGGGCAAGAAGGACGGCTCCACTCGATTCTGTGTTGACTTTTGAAAGGTTAATGCTATGTCCAAGTTTGATGCATATCCAATGCCCCGAGTGGATGAACTCCTCGACCGGCTGGGTAAGGTGCAGTTAATCTCAACTTTGGATCTGACGAAGGGATATTGGCAAATTCCTCTCACTCAGAGCTTAAGAGAGAAAATTGCTTTCTCTACCCCAGATGACTTGTTCCATTTCTGGACCATGCTCTTCGGGCTGCATGGAGCTCCCGCCACCTTTCAGAGACTGATGGACCAGGTCTTTGCTCCCCATTATCAGTACACAGCCGTGTACATTGATGATGTGGTGATCTTTAGCTCTACCTGGAAGGAGCATATTACACCGTGTAACAATTTTTTTTTTTTTTGTTCCTGGGTAGCAAGTGTTATTTCCTAATTGCTTATGCCTCAAAAGTATAGAAAATGTCTAATATTCCCCAGAAACTTTGCTTTTGTGACCAGGACAGTGATATTATAAAATGTACCTATTTTACCTATTTACAATTTGTCAGAGCTCTAGATAAGGAGTCGGCAGCCTTCAAGTACTTTCAAGACTTCTTCCCTAAGCTGTCTGAGGCAAATATCAAAGCCAGTGTCTTTGTCAGACCACAGATAAAGAAGATCCTGGAGTGCAATGAATTCCCCAAGAAGCTCACTAGTAAGGAGAAAGCAGCTTGGAACAGCTTTGTCGCAGTGGTTCGGGGCTTCCTGGGAAATCACAAGGCCGAAAACTTTGTGGAGCTGGTTGAGACTCTGGTGAAGAATTATGGCACAATGGGCTGTAGGATGTCCCTCAAAGTCCATATCCTTGATGCTCATCTTGATAAATTCAAGCAGAACATGGGAGCGTACTCGGAGGAGCAAGGCGAGCGCTTCCACCAGGATATACTGGACTTTGAACGTCGCTACCAAGGACAGTATAACGAGAACATGATGGGAGACTACATTTGGGGGCTGATTCGTGAAAGTGATTTACAGTATAATCGTAAATCTCGAAAAACTACTCACTTCTAAATCTTTTGTAGTCATTTTTGTATTACTTTAGTATAAATACATGTTAATTTGGATTCATATGTTTTTTGTTTCTGACTTGATGTGAACGAAAAGACACAAATTCGCCCGTTTTCTCATTGGAAATAGGTAAATTTCAAAAAATCACTGTCCTGGTAACAAAAGCAAAGTTTGTAGGGAATAATAGCCATTTTCTATACTTTTGAGGCATAAGCAATTAGGAAATAACACTTACTACCCAGGAACAAAAATTGTGTTACATAGTGTTATTAGACTCTCAGCCATCCTACAGTTTCTAAGGGAGGCAGGGCTAACAGCCAAGCTGGGCAAGTGTGCATCTGACAAACAAGAGACCCAATATCTTGGCTACATTATGGGTAACGGCCGGGTAAAGCCGATTGCCTCCAAAGTCCAGGTGCTGGTGGAGACTGCGATCCCGACAATCAAGTTACAGATGAGATCACTACTGGGGTTAGCCGGCTATTATCGCCGTTTTATCCCTGAGTATGCCGCCATAGTTAACCCCCTGGTAGATCTCACCTGAAAGGCTGCTCCAAAACTAGTTTAATGGACAGGGCAGAGTCAGCAGGCATTTGATATGATTAAGAAGAGGGGATCTGTCAAGCTTCTGGGCTGATTTCACCAGATTTCAGCAAAGAGTTCATCCTTCAGACTGATGGCTCCCACATTGGTCTGGGGGCGGTCCTATCCCAAGTTATTTGAGCAAAAAAATGGCTTCTAGGGAGATTAACTACTACATCCTTGAGAAGGATTGTTTAGCCATCAAATGGGCTACTCACGCTCTTCGCTATTACTTGTTGGGGTGTTCTTTCTCTCTTGTCACTGATCATGCTCTTTTAAGGTGGTTACACACATTGAAGGACAATAATGCCAGGATAACTCGGTGGTATCTGGCGCTGCAACCCTTCCGCTACACCGTGAAACATCGTGTGGGTAAGGAGCATCGAAACGCTGATTTTTTTTCAAGGGAGGGGGGACCATTGGAGAATGTAGAGTTGACCAAGTGTTCCTTCGGCATCACCCTGAGGGGTGAGATATGTGATAAAGAGAGAAAGGATCAATGTTGTAAATCTTCCTCCCAGTTAGAAAGGGCGCTATGTAAGGATAGTGGTACGCTGCCTCCTTGATGGGCCACCTGGAAACCGAAAGGTGAGCATATTAGGGGGATCGGTTAGTTGCAAGTACCTGGCAAAACGCTATTGCAATCAGCTGCAGGGCGGCTCTCTATTAGAGAAACCATGGCAACGGGTTGATTGCAGGGAGGAGGTTATGGATACAAAGGGGAAGCAGCTACGTCAGTACGCTGCCTTGCACTGAGAAACGTAGCTACCGGCCGGAGCGGGTTTTGTTTGTTTTGTTATGTGAGTTCTTGTGTGTTTCTTGTCCTTATAGAGGAGGAGTAAGGAGCCAATGACTGCAGCCACGGAGCGAGCCCACTTTACCAGAGCAATACCTTCACCTCATGACACCATCAAACCCCCCGCAGATCTAAGAGCACATTTTTGTGCATTGGACTGTGGATTGGGGATTTATTAAGAAGTGTTCCATTTGTTTTGGTTTGCAAACCAGCCATGTTCCCGCTGATACCATTGCTGTTAAAGGGGTGGTTCTCTTTTGTTACATTCTTAAAAACACGGACGTTTGGGGAGAAATAACTGTTTCGACAATCATTCTATTCATCTCACCACTCACAGCATCACATACCAGCTTCTTTGGAGAAGAAATTGGACACTTCAGTGATGAGATGAAAATCCAGTTGTCAAACATTCCACACCAAAGTCAAGCAACAAAGTGAACAGCTTTACATAGCACATGTCTGACACAGAAATTCCGTATAAGGAAATTCCAGAAAGTATTGAGCATTAGACCCTGGAATTTACCTTAATTCATCAGTGATTGAAGATGCAATTTCTGCACTTGTTTGGAATACAAAGCAAATCAGCAACATTTTAACATGTTCAACACACATATAGTGTGTGTGACAGCTGGTAGATCTGACATTTTCTATCGTTTTCTGGAAAGCACTGCAGTTCTCAACAAAGACATTTTGCTAATTCCATTCAACACTGATGTTTGGGGCACTGGATTTCACTGGTGTTTTGGTGTGTGTGTGTGTGTGTGTGTGTGTGTGTGTGGTAAAGTGCTACAAAATCAGTATGTCAGACTGAGAATGACAAGAGCATAAGTCCCTGCAATATTAGATTCTGACCAGTAGGGGACTCTGGTTTTCACCGAGTCTGAGCAGTGGGGTGGGATTGAATAATTAATGATGTGATGGTAATTGGTTAACCAACTGCGAACACCTGGATAAAAAAGGCTCTGAATGATAGCTTTGTGTGGGTTGCGTAGGAGAGCTTTGGAAACAAGAAAAAGAAAACTAAAACATAGAGAGGAGAACAGATAGAAAAAAAATAAGATCAAGGGTGTGGAGGAAGACCTGAGCGAAGGTGGTGCGGTGTAGGGGTGACCAGCACTACACTTTAATATGGGGAAACGTATTTGTTTGATTACGAGTTTTTGTATCAGGGAAACGGATTAGCCATCCTGACTTTAGAAAGTTTGTTTTATTTGTTTCGCGTTCATTATATTTGTTCAAAATAACCTTACCATTTTGCACTAATTAAAAATATCTGTGGGTTTGAACTTGAACTGCATTACTCCAGTAATTTATTATACCAGCCCGGGCCCCTCACCACAGTCATTCTTGGTTCTATGAAAAACAAATCAAGATCCCAAGCTCATGGTGAAGTGTTGTTACATATCATTGCTGTCTGCTCTCAGATAGCTGATGCAACTTTCAATAAAGTTGAGTGGAATGTGATTCTGTGTTCTGATGCTGTGCAGCAAAACAATTCCTATGACTGTGGGTTGTACACTATTTTAAAGAAATTTACAATAATCACAGGTTCAACGTATGGATATATTATATATATATATATCTCGCTCAGCATTAAATAAATGAACAGACAGTCAGAAAATAATGGTTGTAAGACAAACAAAAACACAGGACACGGCACATTTGTCAAAACAAAGAGACAAACAAAACGGACTATCACTAAACAAAACACGGTGAGCTTCTATTTCACTTAATACTATTACAAGTACCTCCATCTCCAATCCCGTTCTCCACTCCCCGAACACACAACCATGAGTGGGTGAAAACATGTAGCTTTTAGGCAGCTGTACCGAGACTCGATTGCTAATCAATCATTCAATTGGAGTCATGGTACAACTGCGCATGAATTAATAAAGTGCAATTCCCAGTGCTCACATATTACTTTTTACTTGCACGTGAAGTGCTGTACAATCCTCGTGCCTAAACAAATGCACATTTTAAACACTTGTGTTACACAGACCCATTTATATCCCATGTACCAATGACTACACACCAACATTAACACACAACATATAACACAAAATACACACAGGGGAGGGAACTTTGCCACATATACCCCCCCCTTGTGAAAAGCACACGTGGCCTCAATGGCCATCTCCCCCCTTAAAATCCCCAAAGTCTCGTTCAAAATCCTGGGCCAAGAGCAGGGACTTTAAGGGGTTGATGGGCGGCAATGTTGCCAGTAGCCAGGCTGCTACTGGCCATGCTGTCAGTAGACGTGCTGACAGTGGGGCGAATCTCTTCTCCTGCTGTACCACTGGCAGCGGAAATGCTGCCAATGGTGCGGCTGTCAGCAGACATGCTGACAGCTCCCATACTGACTCCTTCAGCCGGGGCAAGTCCAGCAGCGGAAAAGCTGCTGGGGTTGGTGGTCTCCAGACCTCCCCCAAGATCTCCGGCAACAAAACTGCTGCGGGGGAAGGTGGTCTCCTGACCTCTCCCCCCTTCATAGCCTGCAACTCTCTCTGGTGGGGCTCCAGCCACACTGACCCCTGCGACCAAGCAGAGCTGACTGCAACCCCTGGCGAAGCAGTTCCAGCTACCCCAGGCTCTGCGGAGAGGTTGGCGACCCCAGGCGATGTGGAGCGGCTGGCAACCCCAGGCGATGTGGGGCGGCTGTCAACTCCAGGCGATGCGGAGCGGCTGTCAACCCCAGGTGAAGCAGTTTCAGGGACCCCAGGCGATGCTGAGCGGCTGGCAACCCCAGGCGATGCGGAGCGGCTGGCAACCCCAGGTGATGCGGAACAACAGGCAACTCTAGGTGATGTGGAGCAACAGGCAACCCCAGGCGATGTGGAGCAACAGGCAACCCCAGGCGATGAGGAGTGGCAGGCAACCTCAGGCAATGCCAGGCAGGCATCCCTGGGCGAAGCGAGGCGGGCATCCTTGGTTGAAGCGAGGCAAGGAGTCAGGACCAGCTAGGGTGCGGGTGTTGGCCCTCTTCTCGGCCACTGCAGCCGGGCGGTTCTTCCCTGTGTTTCCCTCAGCAGCCTATGCAAGGGCTGCTGAGGACTGCCAGCATCTATTCCTGGTGCTTCTGGTGCAGGGAGAGGCAGCTCCTGCTCCTCTTCCCATTATGGTGATGGTGGCAGAGGCAGCTCCAGCTCCTCTCCTCGTGATGGTGGGGGAAGTGATACCAGCAGGCATTCATGTTCTGCTGGTGGAAAGGGACACAGCAGGCATTCACCCTCTACTGGTGGACGGGAAGCCAGCAGGCATTCTCCCTCTGCTAGTGGACAGGGACCTAGCAGGCAATCACCCTCTGCTGGTGGAGGTGGCGGAGGCAGAGGCCGCTCCTGCTGCTCTGCTCTTGGCGGTGGAGGTGGCGGAGGCGTGTAGTCTCCTGGCGACGGAGGTGGGAGCGGGATGTAGTCTCCTGGGGACGGAGGTGGGAGCAGGGTGTAGTCTACCCTTGTTACAGGGGACTGGTGCGGCTCTCCCTTACTTGCAGGGGACTGGTGCGGCTCTCCCTCACTTGTAAGGGACTGGTGTGGCTCTCCCTCCTGCTCTGGAGATAGCGGTAGGACCTCTCCCTCTGGTGCTGGAGACGGCTCCTCTCCCTCTGGCTCTGGAGGTGAAACCAGCAGCCATTCTTCCTCTGCTGGTGGAGATGGGAGCGGCAAGTATTCTCCCTTCAGCCCAATGAGGATGCAGGTGTAAGCTTCTGGGGAAGTCCCATATCGGCAGCCAAGTAGTTGATCACCATGGCTGCCGGGTTCAGGAAGGGCACTGGGTAGAAATGTTGTTCCCAGCGTTCCCAACGTTCCCTATCTCTGGCCCACAGCAGGTCAACAACCAGTGGGAGGTCCTCCCCGCTCCACTCCGGGTCCGAAACCCAGTCCAGTATCTCCTCAGAGGACGAGAAAGGCTCTGTTTCCTCCCTCCTGGGCTCTAGTTCCTCCTCCTCCTGCAGTCATTACTGCTGCTTTTCACTCCAGCTTTTCCCGATTTCTTTATTATTATTATTTTTTTTTTTTTTGTAATCCAAAAACACTTTTTTTTCCCTACACACAAAAAAAAATAACCGTCCTTTTTTTTTTTTTTTTTTTTTTTTTTTACAAAAACTGCGATCCCTGCTCTGGTCTGCGTCTAGGAGGCACTGGTAGGCCCGGTTCTGACAACACGTGTCACAAAGACAGCCGGAGTGGGGGATGTCAGACCAGAAACAGGAACCAGGAAATAAACACAGAGAGAGAGGTGAAATTTAGTGGAGCTGAGTGAGTGGTCTCGCTCAGCATTTAATAAGTGAACAGACAGTCAGAAAATAAACAGTTGTAAGACAAACAAAAACACCGGACATGGCACTGGTAGCCAAAATAAACAGGCAAACAAAACTGACTAAAACTAAACAAACACAGTGAGCTTCTATTTCACTTAATACTGTTACAATTACCTCCGTCTCCAATCCCATTCTCCACTCCCTGAACACACAGCCACGAGTGGGTGAAAACATGTTGCATTTATGCAGCTGTACCGAAACTCGATTGGTAATCAATCATTGATTACAACTGCACGTGAATTAATAAAGTGCAATTCCCCGTGCTCACATACTTTTTACTTGCACGTGAAGTGCTGTGTAATCCTTGTGCCTAAATACATATACATTTTAAACACTTGTATTACACAGACCCGTTTATATCCCGTGTACCAATGGCTACACACCAACATTAACACACAACATACAACGCAAAATACATACAGGGTCTGGCACTTTGCCACAATGGGTTGCAGTGATTATTTCAGATCAAAAACACTGCAAGTGCAGAAGGCAGGATAGGATAGCTCCACGTCCCTATCCAGAACTGCACAAAACCTTTGTTGCAAAAGATATGTGCATGTCTCTAAACAAAAAGCCACAAATGCACTACTTATATACACTTGCTAACCATGATAACAGCAGATGGTCTGCCTGTGCAAATAACTTGTGTTCTGGCAACTTTTCAACTGAAGACTGCATGTTTCTTTGTTGTCAATGCTGGAAGTGGTACCATGTAGCATGCTTTTCGACAAACACCTCAAAACTTCCCAAGTTCTTTATTTGTGAAACCTGCTTGTAAATCACAATATTTCTGTTCTGTGAAAATTGGCACAAAAGTTAGTAAAAGCTATTTTATGGAAAAATCTAAAATGTGAGTGCTCAACTCCTAATATCTTATGAGATATAAAGGGGCAACATTTCATAAAACTCACTCTTAAAAGGGTAACGGTAAACATACATTTAACTAACAGATTTTGAATGCCTGGCCAGCTAAAAGCGTTGCGCTTAAATGGACCACTTAAATAATAATCACTTTTGTGTGATGGGCATCACATAGCCCGCCCCAGTGGAGGTACCGGGTTTCAAACTGTAGTATTTTTTTTAAGTTGACTGCATTAATCACATCTTTTTTTTTGTGATTGGCCAGCCCATTGTACTTCACAATTAACACGCTCTCAAAATTTCAGCTGGACCTGACCATTTGGGAGCTAATTTTGCAGAGAACTTTTCAGAGGCATCTGATAAAAAATGCGTTTTAGTAAACTATACAGCTCTCCTATTCTGATTGTAATTTTTGACCTGCCTACTGTGCTGTCTTGACCCTTGCACTTATTTGTTCAGTGATTTCTTGCTGTCTTTCTTGCAAACTGTACTGAGAGGTAGAAGGCAAGGGGGCAAGTCCAATTAATCGGTCAAGGAGACCTTTGAGTGAGTGACCTAGTGCCAACTCAGCTAGAGAGAATCCAGTAGTCTCCTGACGAGCACTGTTGATGGCAAAGCGGAACTCTGAAATCCACTGTTGATGTCTATCTTCCACAAAATATGCCACCATGGTCTTCACTGTTTGATTAACCCTCTCTGTAAGATTTGTTTGTGGATGGTAACTCAGGGTAAGCTTTCTGACAACACCCCAGGATTTACAGACCTCAATGATGAGCTGGCTGGTGAACTGTGGACCATGATCCGACACCAAGAACAGGGACATTCGCCATCTCATGAAGATCTCTTGAGTGAGAATAAGAATGATCTTTGGGGTCTTACTGTCACGTATGGGAAGAATCTCTATCCATTTGGAATAGTAGTCTACCAGAACAAGTAAGTATTGGTTACCCTGTTTACTTCTTGGGAACTGGCCCATCAAATTCACCCCCATCATCTCTCCCGGAGCTGCAACCGTAGTAGACTGGAATTGGAAGGTTTGGACTGTTGGCAGGTAATACATTCTTTAATATGTTTCTATGTGTCCATATGAACAGAAGACCATCAATCCATGTCTAACATCTGAAAGAGATGTCTGAGATGGCCTCCCAGAGGATTATCATGGAAGTATAACAGAAAAGATGACTGGAGCGATGCTGGGACTACTAGTTGGAACTGAAGCCTCCTTTTCTACAGGAACTTTTCGATAGACCAGATCCTGCCTCATCTCAAAGGTGATGCGATCAGATTTTGTTTGACATCCAATGTAGGAATAATCTCAGCTATAGCAGGATCTCTGGACATTTGTTGAGTGATGTTGGGAGATCTGAGCTATAAATTGGAGTCTTGATAGAATACACAGCAACAGAGACATCACTTTGAGTTGGAGCATGAGAGATAGCATCTGGAACCACTTTCAAACTTCCTTTGCAGTAGAGCACCATGAAGTTAAACTGTTGGAGTTGGAGGATCCAGAGAGTGAGCCGAGAGGACGTTTTGGGACTGTTAATGCCCAGGACAGTGCTGCGTGGTCAGCGACCACTTCAAATGGCACACTCTCCAGGTAATAGCTCCACTTATCCACAGACCAGACAACAGCCAAGCACTCCTTCTCCAATGTGGAGTAGTTCTTCTCAGCCTTATTGAGCATCTAGGAGGCAAAGGTTATCATATGCTCACCTTCACCATCTCTCTGGGTTAGGAAACCCCCGAGCCCCACCTCGCTGGTGTCAGTGTAGACACAGAAAGGCTGGTTGACATCTAGATGAGTCAGGACTGGAGGAGACTGAAAGCAGTTTTTAGGTGGTCAAAACTGGTCTGGCATTCCGGGGTCCACTTCCACTTGACATCTTTCTTCTTGAGATTGTTGAGTGGAGCAGCAATGTCAGCAAACCGGGGAATTAACTTGTGGTACCACCCTGCGAGCCCCAGAACAATTGTACCTCCTTGAGGTTGTTTGGTTGTGGATAATGCTGTATGGCAGACAGCTTCTCTGGATTGGCAGACACCCTTGCTTCGGACACCACATGTCCAAGAAAAGTTAAAGACTCCTTGAAAAAATGACACTTATCCAGATTGAGTGTGAGGTTTGCCTGATGGAGTTTGTGGAAAACCTGATTATGATTTTCCAAATGCTGCACTTTGGTGATGGAATAAATAATGATGTCATCAATGTAGACAAAGCAGCAAGTTCCTTTCAAGCCTCCCTGCACCTGCTTCATAAGTTTCTCGAAAGTTGCAGTGGCATTTTTTAATCCAAAAGGCATAACCTTAAATTGATACAGTCCACAAGGGGTGGTCAAAGCAGTTTTTTGTTGGCTTGCCTCATCTAAAGCCACCTGCCAGTAGCCAGACCGCAAATCCAGGGAACTGAACACTTTGGCACCACATAGAGAGTCCAAGATATTATAAACGTTGGGTATAGGATAGGTGTCAAAGTGCATCTTGACATTAATTCATCAGTAGTCAACACAGAAACGGTAAGAACCATCCCGTTTCTCAATGAGCACCACAGGAGCAGACCAAGGTGATGTAGATGGTTCAATAACATTGTCCTCCAGCATGTCATTAAAGTGTTGCTGTATGATCCTCTTCTTAAGGGGTGATTCTCTGTAAGATGGACTGTGCACTGGAACTTCATTTGTGATGTGGAACACGTGTCAGGTTACCACAGTTACTCCCAATTGGGATGTACACACCATAGGCCAGCTCTTCATAAGATGGTCCAGATCATTGGGAACATCAACCTGACAGGTAAAATGGAACAAGCTGAGACAGTTGGCTTATATTTTTTATCCTTTGGGATGGAAAAGACAGTACCGGAAGGGTGCTGGACAGCCATATACACATTACTGACACTGGCTTCAGTTTCTTCAACTGTTTGCCAGGATGTTTCCCACTCTTCTAGGCAGAAAGGGATAAAACTGACAGCTCTGGTAGAGTTTGACACCATAACCTCTGCCTACCATGTCAATCTGGGTTTGGGTCTTGGCTAGGAAATCCAATCCTAGAACCAATGGAAAGGCCAAATGTGCGTCATTCATAACATAGGTTCTAGAATTCACCCTGCAAGTTAAAAGTCAGGTGGTTTATTTTTTTTCCCACTGCCCCATGAGTCTGGCCATCGGCACAGGTACCATGCAGCAGTGAAAATCCACAATAAGAACCAGTAGGTAGTATTTTTCACTAGTAAACAGCAAGATAGGATAAAGTGTTTTCAGGAGACCCCCTACCGCATCCATGTCCAGAGTTCAAGGACCTCATACTGTACTAAATCAAGAATCTCCCAACATCCACATATCTGAATCCGCAGTCAATCTCATGAAACAATCAGTCTCACAAAACACCAGAGCTGCTTATAACATTCATGCCTCACTTCCGAATCTTCCATTATAGCATTCATTAGGTATTGTTTTTAAAAACGCAATCTCTCCCTTTCCACCATATGCCAATACTTGTCAGAACTACAGTTTCACTCTCATTAGCTCGGAATCACTATCCCTCCCCCATCACATCTTGCTCAGATACAAATGCTGCTCTTTGGGATTCAACAAACTGCTTCGACCTTCTGCGGATATCTACAATGTGGCAAAATCACGTGCTGGAGCCAATCATTCGACCCATCCTTGGACCTCTGCATAGAAGCTCTCCATCGCTAATCCCAGGTCACGTACTCCTTACCTTTAAAACATTCAAAATCAGACAAAAAAAGAAAGGTGTGCATGTTTATTTATCCAAAACACATTGTATTATTTGTCCTGTTTCTGTTATTTTCAGCTATCTGTCACTGCGTCCAATGGCCAGCAACCAGGATCTCTTGTTTCTCACCCCAGAGGGGATAGTCGTGTCCAGGAACTGGTTCTGCGACCTCATTCATCGTGTCTCCTTCGCGCTGGGCTTCCTCCCAGCAACTGCTCCAGAGATTCGTTTAGGATTTGTGCGGCAACTTCTGCTTCTTCCAGGAACATCACTCCTCATCTAGTCAAGGCTATGGGGAGATGAACGCTACATCCGGAAGAATGTCTCAGACTTATTTTCGGCACAAAAAATGTTACGTGGCTAATTGGATTATTGGAATCATTATTTTAGAACCCAGAGGAAGGGTGACCCTCTGCCATGGATTCCCTAAGGTTTCCCCCTATTTTCCTTATCTGAGCGCTGAGTGGTTTAGATCTGCAGGGTTGCAGTGGCTTAGGTCGCCTTGTTCTTTTGGCGGGAAGGTGGCCTGAGTGTGGAACTCTGGGCGGAACCGTGGTAAGTCTCTTCTTTCTTGTTTGAATTTGAATAATGTTTTGTATTGGTTTATTTCACACTTGTTATATTAATGGAAGGACTAATAAAAACATTAAAATTCGAACAAGAAAAAGTGACTTACCACTGTTAGTTTTCAAGTGCTATCCCCCAGAATGCTGCAGCAGTGACTGACATGTTGTTCCTCCAATCAGTGACGTGGTACACTTTTTCATCTCCCCTTCCTTTCCGGTTTAGAGTTAATGTTGTTTTGTTTTCTCATTTGTTAATTTGTTTTACAACTTGTTGTTGTGTTTTCTGATTTGCTATTTTGTTTTCTAATTTGTCATTGTGTTTTATAATTTGCTATTTTGTTTTCCAGTTTGTCATTGTGTTTTGCACTTCAGGGCCACCGTAGTTATTATTGTAGAAGTCTCAGTGTGTGCTTGCCTGTGTATGCACGAATCGCCCTGATAGATTTGGTGCTTATTTGGTCTCCCTGTCCTCTTATAGGCTTTGATCAAGAGGGGATTTCCCTTTAAAAGGGAAGAAGCTTTACACTTGTGTGTGGCTTACGTCACGTGTGTAGTGCCAGACCGGTTGCTGTTATTGTGTTGCTGTGCATAGAATCTGAGCGACAATAGATTTAATACAAAATTGACTTTTTATGAACAAGCACATTATCTAATTTTTACTAGAAACCTGCTACATTATTATGAATATTGCAATAAATGTATTGTGTTTAAGTAGACACTTAATAATTTGTAGTAGCAAAAGAATAGCACAGTTGCAGCCAGTGTATAAGCTATTAAGTTTCAATCAATTCTTAATCACAGTATTGCATTCATCTTAGCTCGGCCAGCATAGGGAAGGCTATTGAGCTCCAATGGATAAGGCCATGGGCCAAACTGTAATGTGACTGTATTCTGTGTCTGTCAGTTATCATATTCATATTGGGCATAACTGTTTGCCAATTGTGCATGTGCCATTATGCATAGCTTTTGCAACCAATACACTGTTATTTTTGCTACTAAGTGGATGTCTTCTTTCTGAAAGTGCTTCAGCCTCACAGGAAGGACTCTTGGTCATGGTTATTTCTTAAGGAAAGCCAGTCTGAAGAACCAGTCTCCAAAATGCATTGTGAGGTTTGCCTGAAATATTCTACAATAGCATTTAGTCACTCTGGAACAGGTAAGAATGCTTTCTTGATTGGATGTGATCGGTTTCGTATTGAGCCAATCAGAGCACAAGAAACCTGTAAAGCTCACATGGCATGTTTTTCATGGTATAATCAGGATATAAATAAATCAAATTGTGCTGCTATGGTCACAGTGAGTTCTCTAAGGTCCACAGCTCAGTCTGTGGGGCAGCCCCTTATTGTGCAAACAATGCACAAACTAAAAGAGGTGGAAAGGAAGAGATGAACAGTTTTATTTAACAATTCATACTTAAGTGCTAAACAAGGTAAACCTCTATTGGACATGGAATTCCTATCCATTCCTATGAAGAAGGCTGGTGTGGATGTAGGAGACAATTACACCAACAGAAAGTAAGCCTTTGAATTCATTAGGTCTGAGGCAGAAGTCCTTAGATGTGACATCAAAGAATTAGTTAGTGGATCAAGGTTCATCACTATTTTAGCTGATGGGAGTACAGATAATGCCATCAATGAACAGGAAACTGTGCTGACTAGGGTTGTCAGTGCAAGAAATCTGGATTTTTGAAAATCTGGATTTGGCAGATTTGTTGTCTCCCAAAAAAAACAGGTCCAGCATTAATGTCAGTGAATCTTGATGGTGCAGCTGTTCTGATGGGTGCAAAAGGTGATGTTGCAGCACTACTAAAAAAAGATATCCCATTTCTACTCCCATTACACTGTGTAGCTCACAAGCTTCAGCTGGCAATTCTAGATGTCATGAAATTCTAGATGTCATGAAATTCTAGATGCCGTGAAAACCTTACCTCTCATTGTTCTGTTTGAAGAAACTCTGAAGTGGATTTTTACATTTTACTGGAGTAGCCCAAGAAGGAGAAGAGATGCAAAATAAATTGCAGCAGTTCTAGATGAAAATGTTGCCCACTTCAGCAATATTAAACAGGTATGATATATCTCAAGCAAAGCAAAAGCCTTGAAAGCCATGCAGCAAGACCTGCAGGTTATGATTTTCTACTTTGGTCAGGTTGGCAGTGGCAGTGATGAATCAGCAGCTAAGGCAAAGAATTTCCTTACTGAAGTCACTAGTGTCAAATTCATTAAAACACTACAGTCTAAAAAATATCCTAGAGCCAGTATCTCATCTTTCAGAATTCTTTTAGTCTAATGACTGGCGTCGTAACCAGAGTTGACATTTACCGAGGTCACACTTAGGTTTCAAGCTATAGCTGGCAGTATTTATATGGCTGCTTGATATTTACTCTTCAACCTTCAAATCTATGTTACAATGCAAGCCAATAGAGAAAATTAAGGAGTCTTTTGTACTTTACCAGAATTTTACATGAGCATCAGCACTGATGATGCAAAAAAAAAAAAACAAACAAGGACACAACCTCAGTGTCCTCATAGCTAGTTATGGCCATGCTAATGACCTACTGTTTCTACATGTCCAGCCTGCAGTAGAGTAGTGTTCTTAAGGTTATTAGAACTGAAGAGTGACTCAGGTGTACACATGCAACAGTTTCTTAAGAAGTACCATCCAGAAGAAAGAAAGTTTAGGGATGATTCAGCTGAGATCAAGTTGTCTGGTCACTGCCCCCCAGCAGCCAGTTTAACAAGTAACGTTTGACTTATTGACAGCATGGTCAAATACATTGATGAAAGGTTTTCCAACTTCAACCTCATGTCAGCTAGGGGATTCAACTTTTATGACTACATGTGGCCAGAAAGTAGAGAAGAGCTTATCTCTTATGGCAAATCTGACATTCAACAATTCCTAGTCCATTTTGTTGCCTTTTTCAGTAAGGGGGACTGTAGTATTTATGGAGGACTGTGGCAAAGTGCCCACCCCTTGGTATTTATTTATATATTTTTTCATTTATTATTATTATTATTATTATTATTATTATTATTATTATTATTATTATTATTATTATGTTTATGTGCAGATGGACGACATGATTATTTATTATTTGAGATGACTGCAAAAAAGCTATGCATTTGTGTTTTGTTTATTTATTTAAAAAACTTTGTGCAGACGGTAACCATTTCCTGAGTTAATTCACTGACCAGCTGTTGCTAATCAGGAGATGGTCACCTGTATAAAAATGAGCAGCTTTCTGCGTTCAGGTGTGTCATGAATAAAGTGTCATAGGCGAGACGTGAGTCTAAGTTTGTGAATCAGAAATAACAATTGGTAGACGTGCTGGTGTATTAACCAGCACGATACTTGTTAGTTTTTTTTTTTTTTTTTTTTTTTTTTGGCCAACATGTCCTTTGCTTTGTTTCTTTTTGTTTGTTTAAATCTTTTATTTTTCATTCTAAAATACAAGCGCAGTAGCGCTGTTTGTCCATTCCGTCATTCTTTGTTTTGTGTTGCTTCTTCCTGGTCCGTGACGTCACCGTAGCTACTCACTGCAACCACTCTGCCACAAGGATTTTATGAGCATTTTGTCCCTTAGACAAGAAGGTTTTTTTTTCAGATATTGGCCACCCCTGATTTTAGCAACCTGTAAAACTATCAAAGCATGAATGTTTATATAGTGTAGTGTAGTTACAAATAAATGAGAAATCACTTTTTGATTGGTTAATAAGTATTTACGTTAAAATACCTGGTCGCTAATCAAAAAGTTTGGAAAACGCTGCTCTATAGTATTCTGTACATACTGTTTATACACATCATGGTCATCAAGTCTTTCATTGAAAGCTATTTGATGAATTTGCAGCCATAGCGCTGGATGTGTTACTGGCATACTTGTTATGTTACAGTGTTTGCTATCATTCCAAATGGTTCTGGGTTATGTTTCCCCATTATAGAGTCATTATCATTTTTCGGTATATCTGCCTTTACTTGGTTTGAGTTTGCTTTTAACTTGTCTGGAGAATCCTAAAGTGCCAGCAATGAACATCCTAGGTGGAGCTGGAATATTATACTGTTTAGTTTGGTAACATGTTTTTGTAAAAATGAACAGGTATTTTTCTTCTTTCAATTAATTGCCTATAATATGGTACAGAAACATTGAATCATGCAGATATTCCTTGGCTGTCTCAGGCATTTAGGGATAAACTGAACCCCTTGTTGGTGACAAACTGTAGCAACCAGCCATGTATGAGGAGTGTGTTAAGAATGGCTACAGTGGCAAGACTTTAGCTAATCACTTCTACAAGCGCTTCAAAAAAGATTGACAGAATTGCTACGTAACCAGGAGCTAACTAACTACCTAACTAGGTAAAGACTAGTTTTGTGTTTGTTAATTTAGTGTTTTGGAAAATAAGTGTGCACTTAAACACAGTTCCTCTTATGGTGTGAATCCATTTCCTACCTGCTTGCTTGACCTGCACTATAAATTAGTGCATGTTAATCTGCACCTAGCAGAAGAGTATAAAAAACTCTCCTTCGAGCAAATGAACAAATCCTACAGTGTCCCCACATATCCCTTCTGTAGACACACTGCATCCTTCTTCATTAGACTATTACCCTCAGTGATTCATTGTATTTATTTTTCTATGAAATTGTTTAAAACATAATTACCCTGTCATTGCTCCAAGGAACAACATCCCATTCCCTCAAACTCACTTCCTCAAGGCCCAATTCAGCTTACTGTGAAACAAATCTCATCAACATTGACTGTTAGCACTCAGTATACACTGGAATACTCTTTCATTAAAACCAAACAGAGGCAGCAGAGCAGCACTCACTGGTGTGGAAAGTGAGCATTTACCAAAATATACTTGCACTTAGCGAAAACAACAATTTCTGGACCCATAATAACCAATACCTTAGAACCTTTTTACCTTCCATTTGCAACTAACATTCTCTTAAGTTATTTATTGTTTTGTTGTTGATCTTCGATTTCCAATAGTTTATTTTTAACTTTTTGACCTTATATCTTTTAAAACAAAAGAAAGTAAAAGTTAACAAGAGGAGGCCATTTGGCATCAACAGTGGTGGGGAACAAGTTACAAGTTACTTTAACAAAGTTGTTACTAGTTCAAGTAAATTATTCCTTTGAAAACAATGTAACTAATACAATTTACATTTTACAGAATTCTTTTTTTTTGGTCTGGTTAGGCCAAATATTCAGCTATAGACCCACCCATTCCCTCATCTGATCATTTGATAGCACAATGATATAAAAAGCTTGTTCACATGACATGTATGGTTTGACTTGCACTGTTGAAGCACTTCCATGTTATGTTACATGTACCGAGTACCAGCGGACTGAGGATAGGTTGGTGGATTTTGGGATGAGACTGAAGGTCGTCTTTTAATCTACAACAATCGTCCTCAATTTGCTAGTGGTACTATACATGCACATGATATAACTGTTGGATTATAGTACCCATTTAGTTGGTACCTTAATTTACCTTTTTGGTGTTTATATTCAGTGTGGGCATTTTAATACTTCATGCTGTTGTCATGGGTTGGGTGACAGAGATAACCAGTATACTAAAAGAACTTATATATAAGTAGCCAACTACGCCATTCACTTTAAAAATACACACAAAGTGCAATAGTAATGCAGTTCGTAGTTAGTAGTCCAGAATCCTGCACACCCTGCATGAGATAGTCGTCCTCCAGGAGGCACTACACCCAACAGAAACATCTTCCAATCTGCCACTGTCTCTAGAGAGGAGAGATCTCAGGAAACCTGGGAAAGGACAAAAGTAGGTTTCAGGGAAGAGAAAATACAGGTAAGCAGGTTCACAATTCCTCCTAAATCCAGCAAAGCTGGTTACTTCCATTTAGCTAGACTTGTACCCTTGTGTGTCTCCACATCTTTGTCTCTCCACCCCAGATGGAACCTACATCGCCACTGTTCTCTCCTGGACTGGTAAGTATCACTGTCGTCAACTGCCCCAGTGGTGCCTCGGAACAATGCACATGGTAAGTAGCTGCTAGTCTCCTCCCAGTTGTACACATTTAACATGAAATTGCACAATGAACGTAATCAGAATACTACCCCTCCTCTGTGCTTCTGCTTCCTGGTTCTCTAGCAGCCCTTTATATAACCCCTTCCCCTTGCTCACCCACTCATCAGTCATGCAGTATGCTTAAGGTGGGACCTACTCAACCATGCTGGTGAAAGTGCAGTGGGGTAACACAAATAGTGCCGTCTCAGTGCAGCAGATTCAACAAAACAGTCCACAGTGCACACAGTGAGAAATAAAACACTAGCACCGAGGTTAGTCACCTGTGACATTTCCCCCCCACTGTATCATTTGTCGTCCCTGACAAATTCAAAAATATAGCTGTCAGCTAATCCCTATAATGTGCAGGGACTACCCCTCTAGTGGCTCTCCTTCTAACTCTCCCTCTAGTAGGAGCATTCCCTCAATTTTCTTCTGGTTCTGTATCTCTGGGTACCTCAGGCACTTGTTGGGGCACAGGCGCAGGCAACTGTACAGGCATAAAGAAAGGTCTCCTACCTAGTAGTCCTCTTGGTTCTAAGTGTACTGGTTGGGGTTATGGAACCTCTTCAGGGGCTGCTGGCAGGAAAGTGGTCCAAGGGCATGCCCTAAGATTGTTCCTATGAATTGTCTACTCTGGGTCATCCTGGTGTTCGGGCCGTATCTGGTACACGGGACTTCCAGGACCTAAGGATGCAACAATCACAAAGGAGTTAGGGCCCCAACGGGGTGTCAACTTACCCCTCACCCAACGTCGAAAGTTCCTAACTAGGACCCGCTCCCCAGGTAGCAAGGGTGCATTTTGGGTCCACCGGTCATACCACTGTCAATATCGTCGCTGTTGCCTCTGTGCGTTTTCTCTTACCACTCTGTAAGTTCATTCCAGTATTCGATGGTGGGACTGCACTCATCCTGGCAAAGTTTGTTGGCTCCCAGTTGGGACTGTCCCCGTCACCAAATCCACCAGGAGACCGGTGTGTCGTCCATACATCATGTAAAACGGAGTCGGTCCAGTTTTTTCGTGCATGGTGTTGTTACAGGCATGGACAAGCTCCGGTAATCTATCTACCCAGAATTCCTTCTCGTTCTCACTGAGAGAGGCCAACAAGGACAGAATAGTCTGGTTCAGCAGTCCTTTCGGGATCAGCTTGTTTTGCCAAACAGGGTGCAAGCACTGAGAAACAGCTGTGGCACACAGATTGACCCGCTGCGGTCAAAAGACCTACAAGAAAGGGGGGATGATTTTTAATCTTCCTGCCTTGCAGCATCTCTGAATCAAATCCCTTCATTTCCAGTAAATGGAGATGTCTCGCTCTCAACCCAGGAGATATTCTCGCATAACAGCGAAAACTCGCCTGGTAGCCGCACGACAGACCGCAGCGAAATTGAATTCCGCAAATCCATTCTTCCCCTCGTTGTTCAGACTACCTCTCATAGAGAAGGGGATCTGAGCTTAGATTGGCAACAAGTGAGAGAATTGGCTAGAAACATTGAAATGTTTGTTCCCTCAAATCCACATTGTAAAGTAGCAACTTACATTAAATATTTGAATTTTGCCCTACAACTTATGCCAAGAGCTACAGAGTTTGAAAATCTGTATCTCTTTCGAATCACGACTGACCCAACAGTATGTGGTTGGATTTTTAGACAGAAGCTAGAAATTCGTAGTTACTTTACGCAACTGTGTCAAGTTCTCACTCGGCTTGGACAAAGTCGCTGATGACAGGGCCGCATTGCAGATGACAGGGCCGCATTGCAGAGTGTCCCAGAAATTATTACAAAAGGTTGAGAAACACATATTTTTCTGGGCAAAATCTTCCAGTCATGGAAGAGGACATTTTCTTTAAAAGGTTGTTTGTTGTTAACTTGTTTCCCGCAGACAGGGAAAACATTATGCTACTAGATTATGGCCGCAGTAGCAGCCAAGAAATTTCGAAAAATGGCAAATATCCTGTAGAAACACCAGTAAAACTGTGCCAGGGGGGAACCCTATGTTAGCAAGCCACCAAGGAAGAGGGGACCCTCACTCGAGTTTAGTGCGATCTTATCTCCACAACGGATCAATCGGCACACTAAATCGAGAAGAAAAGCCCCTGGTAAAATTGAAACATGCAACACGCATTTACAAAGCTCCCAAAGGTCTGCAGCCAGTCAATCTGACTCGGACGTGGCTGGGGCAGGCTTTGAAACAGATGCATTCTCTCTCCTACCAGAGCCATATGTGAATCGGTTTACAGTAGCCAGGCAGCAACACGCCCCCCTGACTCATGACCAGTCAGGGACACTCCTCATTCTGCTGGGAATAGCCTGCCAGTGAAATCTCCAGTTGGACTTAAGAATTTCACTTCTGAAAAGTTTCTTAAGTTTTTGTTGGTTACCTCAAAACTATGTAATGAGATCATCGCTCTTTTATTTAGTTTAACGTATGTCCAGAATCTGGAATAATACTTAATAACTCGAGTACATGCAGTGTTTACTAACCCAAGAGTGAAGCAAATCAATCACTGCTTATTTGACAATTAGTTTGATATCCCATGCTATACTGGTAAGGCTGGACTAATGTACACTGAACAAAAATATAAACGCAACATGCAACAATTTCAAAGATTTAACTGAGTTACAGTTCATATAAGGAAATCAATCAATTGAAATAAATTCATTAGGCCATAATCTATGGATTTCACATGACTAGGAATACAGATATGCATCTGTTGGTCACAGATACCTTAAAAAAAAGGTAGGGGCGTGGATCAGAAAACTAGTCGGTATTTGGTGTGACCACCATTTCCTTTGCAAAGAGTTATCAGGCTGTTGATTGTGGCCTGTGGAATGCTGTCCCACTCCTCTTCAATGGCTGTGCGAAGTTGCTGGATATCGTCAGGAACTGGAACACGCTGTCGTACAGATCATCCCAAACATGCTCAGTGGGTGACATGTCTGGTGAGTATGCAGGCCATGGAAGAACTGGGACATATTGAGCTTCCAGGAATTGTGTGCAGATCCTTGCGACATGGGGCCGTGCATTATCATGCTGAAACATGAGGTGATGGCGGTGGATGAATGGCATGACAATGGGCCTCAGGATCTTGTCACGGTATCTCTGTGCATTCAAATTGCCATTGATAAAATGCAATTGTGTTCATTGCCCGTAGCTTATGCCTGCCCATACCATAACCCCACCGTCACTATAGGGCACTTTGTTCACAACATTGACATCAGCAAACTGCTCTACCACATGACGCCAGACACGTTGTCTGCTATCTGCCCAGTACAGTTGAAACTGGGATTCATCCAAGAAGAGCACACTTCTCCAGTGTGCCAGTGGCCATCGAAGGTAAGCATTTGCCCACTGAAGTCAGTTACGGATCCGAACTGCAGTCAGGTCAAGACCCTGGTGAGGATGACGAGCACGCAGATGAGCTTCCCTGAGACGGTTTCTGACAGTTTGTGCAGAAATTCTTCATTTGTGCAAACCCACAGTTTCATCAGCTGTCCGAGTGGCTGGTCTCAGACGATCCCGCAGGTGAAGAAGCTGGATGTGGAGGTCCTGGGCTGGCGTGATTACACGTGGTCTGTGGTTGTTAGGCTGTTTGGACGTACTGCCAAATTCTCTAAAATGGTGTTGGAGGTGGCTTATGGTATAGAAATGAACATTCAATTCTCTGGCAACAACTCTGGTGGACATTCCTGCAGTCAGCATGCCAATTGCACACTCACTCAAAACTTGAGACATCTGTGGCATTGTGTTTTGTGACAAAACTGCACATTTTAGAGTGACCTTTTATTGTCCCCAGTACAAGGTGCACCTGTGTAATGATCATGCTGTTTAATCAGCTTCTTGATATGCCACACCTGTCAGGTGGTTGGATTATCTTGGCAAAGGAAAAATGCTCACTATCAGGGATGTAAACAAACTGTGCACAAAATTTGAGAGAAATAAGCTTTTTGAGCTTTTATTTCAGCTCATGAAACATGGGACCAATACTTTACATGTTGCGTTTATATTTTTGTTCAGTGTTGTTCGTAGGAATCCAACTAATTCGAAGTCCAATATTAAAAAGCAATCATGCAATATGATCCTGAGTAATTGACTTACAAAAGGGATTGAATAGTCAATGAAGTAAACATGATTACATTCTGGAAAAATTAACCAATTCATAATTTTCTGAAAATTATTGAACATAATATACTGAAAAATACAGAGGTGTTTGTGAAGGATGCTATAATAAGGAACCTATCATTGTACAACTGATATTCTTGATAGTTTGGTCATGAGACTGAAGTGTGCAACATAATTTAATGTAACATTACAGGATGAAGCGATCAATACAATGATTACCTAATTCTCCATGGAGAGTTAGTTCTCTTGGTGAGCAAGAAATTTGTTCACGAAAGCATGAATGCTTTCATTGCCAGAGGCGTTATGTTGTGTCACATGAATACTGTCTTAGAGACTGAGTATTCTCTTAATGAACAAATAAGTTGTTCAAGAAAGTTTGTAAACTTTCTTAGCCTAGTGATTTATAATTAAGCTAGACTGAATTCTAGATGTTTTAAGGAGTAAAGTATTTCACTTGTTAAAGATGTTACACAGCCTAAATCTCCTGTGGGAACAGAGTGATGAGGTATACTGACTAGCTGCTGTCGTGAGTGTGATCTGCAAGGTTACCAAAAAATATTTTGCAATACACGGTTAGTTATTCTGACTAATTATGATGAGAAAATCATTGTATGTGAAGAGTCAACACGATGCTGACCTCCTCGCATAACCCTGTATATGATTTGGATATTGTATTTCATAAATCAGTTAAATTACTGGATATGGTTTAATATAGATTGGTAAAGGTATGAACATGTTTTATCAAAACTACCTGTAGTTCTAATTGAAATTATAATTATTCCAACTATGTCTACTAAAAGTTCATCTCACAATGAGTAAGAATAGAATTTACACATAGTAAATAGGGAAATGTGACTGATTGATATCATGTTAGCCTACCAAATGTGTACCACCCTGGAATAGCATTCACTTGAAACCTTTGCTTTCACAACCAGAATTAAGAGTGTGCAAAAATAAATCACTCACTACACCTATATGATTGGATACTATTATCTGAGATTAATCAGTTAGTCACATAACTGATTTGAATATTTTTGGAATCAGTAATGTTCAAAGGAACTTATGTGATACTAAAGCCTATTAGTTATTCCAAGTGCTTTTACTAAAATGACATCCCCTTTGAATTAAAGTATGGTAGAAAAATAGCTTTAGCTATATATTTAGTATATAGTAAGGGGGAAGGGGAGTGTAAATTTGATTTAATTCAATGTCTACCTTTCTCATATGTAATACATTTGAAAAAACATATGCAAGAAACCTTTGCTTTTGTGCTACAAATTTAGAATGGAGTGAAAAAAAAAAAAAAACATTGTACTTTAATGTAGGTTTTTTTTAGTTTTTTTAGAAAGGTACCATTTAAATCAAATTTAAGAATTCCTTTTTGTGAAGAACAAAGAACCATACAGACGTGGTTGTTAATTTGATAATGAACATAATATAACCAATATTCATTGGTTGTGTCTGGTAAAACCCCTCATTAAAATGAATGACAGTACAATACCTGTATGTAACAGGAAATACTTAAGTTACTACAAAGGTTGAGAACTCTTAAGGATATAATATCATAAATAAATAATGTGTAATAACTTGCATGCAAAAGCTAGTTTACCTCATAATTGAGTAGAAACTATTAAAGTTGACGCCTTCCAAATGCACTGGAATTTTCTTTTTCATATATGCAAATATGTTTTTCTTTTTTCTTTAGTTCTCGAGTCCTAAGTGATTTAATTGATTGTTGATGCCTAACTTGCTATGATAATGGGATGACCATGCTCAATGAAGTTTTCATGTCTTGAAGGACTACAATGTCTCAGGACCTCGTCACCCTCAAGAAGGGGGAATGGAGTGTCAGAAGGGGGGTCATCATATCATTCTGTGCATGAAAGTAACATAATTGGAATATACAGGGGGAGTCTTAAACCAGAGTGTTATCTCTACCTGTCACTGAATGACTCATTTCGGCGCAAGTAGTATTTTGCTGAGGACAACTGCCAGACAATTCTGAGTATCCTGACACTAAGACAAGAATCAGTCCTCGTCGTAAATCCAGCTGACAGGCGGAGAAATAGCGGACCAATGGAGAACAAGGGGCCGCGTCGGTAAGAGAACAACCAATGAAAGACACTTCATTTGGACTCAGCCACTGTCCAAAATAACCAGACTAACCAATCATAGGGTTGAAGAAAGAATCACGAATCACTGACTTTCGAAGTGAGCTGCAAGCTGCTGCTGCATGGTGAGGTTTCCAGCAAGCTACTACTTTCAGACATGTGTGCTGACCGCAAAGGAGGTGAGCACAAGAAGTGTCCACCCGCTAGAGTTGGCTTGGAGTTCGGAGGGACGAAATGGATGCTATGCTGATCTGAACAAAGTTGCAGAGTCATGGGAACACACATGCTAGAATTCACAAAAGGAAAGGAAGAACCAATGTTCTGAATAATGGCTAAAATTATCTTCTGAGGAAGGGTACTGCCGTCTGTCCTACGAGAGACTGGATCAGTAACAGGATATTGAATTAATCAGAAAGTGGATCTTTGTTTCCACCTATCTACACAAAAATGAACTGAAGCAAAGCCGTATAGAAGAATTGCCACAGGAACAATTTTACAAACTATATAACTTTTCAATTGCAACGCATTAGCTGAACTGAGTTACGTCTGATCAACAAACTATTCCCAGTGGGACAACTGTCAACAACAAAGATAATGTTGCAAGCCTTGGAGATCAACAAGCTGATCTCCATTTGAAAATAACTTATTTGTTTATTGTGAGCCTACGCAATACAATGCGTACAGCAAAGTGCTGTCTACATTGGATCTGCAGATCCGGAGAGCTGCAATATTCATTGACACAGATTGACTTCTGTATGTGGAAATCGATAAGTATTAAACATGTCTAATATTAAATAGTCAAAGTAACTGAAGCAAATGCTATCAAGTTAAGTGGAAACTGTTCTAGGAATAGAATATAACTTCCTGTTTTAGAGTGTGTAAGAAATGTATTATGTTTGTTTGAAATGCGCAACTCAAAAGGAGTTGCCTCGTAAATGCAGATAATTTCATCATTGCCCCATCTGAGTTAATTTGAATATATAATCAACTGAGATTGATAACATATTATTAGTTTGGTACATCACGGCTAAACTAAATTAACATGGTAAAACTAATTTGCTAAATTAGGTACTGGAATGTTGGATTCCTTGCTGAATGGGAAGTTGAATTAATTCTCATGCATATTGACATGATAGATTACAACGAGAAACAGGTATTGAAAATACTAATGCAAAGTAGAGACTTTGTGTGATAAGACATATTCAATATTAGTATATTAACCATGTATGCTAATGATGTTATGGTCGTTGTAATCGTTTGACTATGGAATCAATGAACTGCATATTACAATTCATGCATATCTCTAACCAATAGCCTTTCCTTTCTGTAATATTAGATTACTTGTGCACCCCTTTTTCCTAAATATACGATTGTTTTATAATTCTGACACGTTGTGTGGATGTCAATTGTTGTCAAGGGAATACGAGTTCTACATGATATCACTGAACCATTATGGTATGTCTCCGTTATTAACATTTGGACGTTCTTAAACAGTGCGCCTAGAGACTAATTTATATATAAATAAACTGTATACCAAAGTCACTACAGAGCATTAAACTACTAAGACCGTCCAAGGGCTGCTATTCTCCCTCACCACTCCCTCGTCAATCATGGTCTGGAGAAATGTCCTTAGTTCTTGATGCAGGCTGGGCGGGATGGGTCGATAACTTTCTCGAGAAGGTGCCCCCCCCCCCCGTTGGAATATTATGAAGGATGACATTCGTCCATCCAAAGTCCTTGTCGTGGGTAGTGAATACCTTATTCCATTGCTGCAGTAAATCGTACAGTCTCCTTTGTTGTGCCTAGGTAAGGCTATCACCCTCAAAAGTCCAGTTCGCCTCTTCTTCAGTGGCAGTCAACTGTATCAGTTGGACATCTACTTCCACCATGCCTGGCTGTAGGCACTGCAAAACAAGATCACGATTACTGTTCCCATCTACCGGGGCTATCTATGGGGGAGGGGTTCAGGTTACGCAAGCGTAGAGGTTTCCTCCCTCCTTTCACTCATATCAGGGAACGCACCACTTGCCACTCTGTCTCGCCATCCCAGGCCTCCACCATAGCGCAGTATTCAGAATGGGCTGGGTGTTTGATGACCTGCGTCCATAACACCATCTCACTATGGGGGGAAATCTGCACAGGCCATTGCTTGGATTACTGGGCTGTCCTTACCTTTCCATCAGGGGGCCTCTTCTTTCTCAACCCTCTGGCAAACCGCAAACACTTTCTCCTATTCTCCCCGGGCTCTAGCTGACATGGCTGCTTTAAAACTCTATAATTTAGGGGCCGCCCCCCCAAAAAATCTCCTCCCAACAGTGGGTAATCATATTCATTCTCAGAATCCCCCGTTCTGAACTTATACTGTCTTCCTTCACCATAATCACTCCCTGATTGGCGACCCTCACACCAACAATGAACATATCTGTGGCAGAGCAAAGCTCTGCCCTTTTTAAATTGGCAAGGATGGGGTTAATTTCCCCTACCTGCCTGGGTTTATTATGTTCGGGTGGCTGGGTTGATTAGGTTAATTAACGATCAATCAGCGTCCAGCCAACTGACATAAAAGGAGGCCTCTGCTTCTCATTTGGGAGGAGGGAGCTGAGGAAGCAGGTTTTGTTGGTTGTGATTTTTCAATTTTCTAAATCCGGTGAAGGCATTGCCCAGCCTGGAAACCTTTATTTTGTACATTTTGCTTTTTTGTCTTTCTTTTTGTGTTTCAATCCCTTTGTTTTGGCCCTTGTGCCTTTTTATTTTTGTATCTATTTATAATAAAAGTATATTTTTTTTGAACTGCAGTCTGTCTCTGGGCCTCTGTCCACTCGCCAGCCTGCCACAATATCCAAAATTACATACCCGAAATAGGGAATTTCCAGGCCATTCGTGGCAGGTAGCTTCAGCCAAGAGATGTCTGCCACCAACTTCATTGCTGCCCCTCCCAACCACTGCTAAACAATGAGACCTGTGACCCTGTGTCCAGTAGGCAGGGCATCTTCACCCTCCCCACCTGTACCACCACCCGGACATTCCCCCAACAACATGTGCTCTTCCCTGGACCCCCTACCGTGGCCTGGCGTTCCTTTTAAAGGAGCATCCCGGGGTTGGTACTGGCCACAATTCCGCCTAATGTGACCACTCCGGCCACACCGGGCACAGATCGGGTCCCCTTGGTCGTCCCATCTCAAATCCGGGCGGGTATGGTATTGCTCATCTTCTATCCTACCTCTAGGGTGATTAGAAGGTGCAGACACAGTGCAGCCACTTGGAACCCCGCTTGCCCATGGATTTCTTCGAGGAGGGACTTTCCGAGTTTTTCTTGAAGCTCCCTCTTTAATTTAGCCCTCACTGTATCCTTCCATCCTTCTAAATCCATGGCCGGGCGATCTACGGGTCCAGGCAGTGTCACTAGGCAGGCTGTTGCCTCCATCTCAGCTTTCCACCCCTCTATTTCCAGGATCTTGGCCTCCCAGGCCACTTCTGTAAAAGTAAGTGATACTTTGTGATGTACCTGGCATTGCAGCTCCTGCCTAGTTCATCCTGGGGTCAGTCTGAAGACGAATTAGTCCCGAATTGGTCAGCATCTCTTTGTCCCAATTTGCCAGGTTCTCGTCGCTTCCACCTGCTAAACAGCTCCTGTAATCGGAGTATGAAAGCCCCCATTACCTCATCCTTACCCTGGTGGGCCTTAACCCTTAGAGGTTTATTTATTCAGTGCTTGTCAGACACGTCAGGTCCAATTTATTTTCACTCGCTGTTTATTTTACACGCGCTGTTTAAAATATTTTTTTCAGAGTAAAACACGTTCAAAAGGCATTGAATCACAAAAGGACACTCAGTACTGTATCTCCAGCCAAGCCCCACCCCTTGTTCGCTGTCTTTTTTGCATAACTCTTTATAGACGTGCATACTAATAAATCCTCTCCTGATCACTCGTTTTATCACCAAACTCCTCAATAACTAATTAATAATTACTATAACATCTCAAAAAGCTCTGCACATGTCCGTGATATCCTTTGAGCCCTGGATGCAGAAGCAGCTACCTCCTTTGTTATGTCTGTGTTATCTCTGTAATGCATGGGGCTATGAGAAATCTCCAGAATCTCCTGCCTAGCCTGCCCTTCTAATGCCCCAGTAAGGAAATCCATTTGCTGTGCTGCCTCCAATCCCTGAGCCCTCAACATTTCCTGCACCTGTGTCCGCCAATCCTGATAATGCCTTTCTCCATTAAACTTAGGGACCCATGCCAACCCCAAAAACCATGGCATAACCATTGCATTCACCCCTGGTGCAACCCCAGCACCAACTACCTGACTGTCCATTGTGTGTGTTTCGGATTACCCAGGGATCCTGCCGGCTGAGCCAAAATATCGCGGGTGTCACAGATAGGGTGACAGCGATAACCAGTAAACGAAAATAACTTAAATATAAGTAACCAACTACGCCACATTGGGTTTCAGAAGGGCAAGGACCTTCATGGCCAAGAAATCTTTTAATTATCCTTACACAGGTTCTTTTCAATCCCCAGGGTTCCGCACACACAGCAACAACAACAAGGTTAAAATTAATAAAACAAACTTCATTAATTCTCCACAGGGTTAGGTTCACTTTAAAAATCCACACAAGGAAGCTCCCACTAAAACAAATAAATTACGAAGTCTAGAAAGACTACTTGGGGCTACACTCCCGTGGGTAAAAACACTGGATTATTAATCACAGCAAATCCAACAAAGGAGACAAAGTGCAATAATAATGCAGTTCATAGTTAGTAGTCCAGAATCCCGCAAAGAAATGGAAAAGATCGAAGAGTCCCCCACCGTCCCTGCCTGAGATCATTGTCCTCCAGGAGGCACTACACCCGCCAGAACTGTCCTCCAATCTGCCGCCAACTCTAGAGAGGGGAGATCCCAGGATAGGACAAAAGTATCACAGGAAAGGACAAAAATAGCTTTCAGGGAAGAGGAAATACAGGTAAACAGGTTCACAATTCCTCCTAAATCCAGGAAAAGTAGTTACTTCCCTTTAGCTAGAATTGTACCCTTGCGTGTCTCTGCATCTTTGCCTCCCCAGACCGGATGGAACACACGTCGCCGCTGCTCTCTCCTGGACTCTGGAACCGGTGAGCATCACCATCGTCAACTGCCCCCAGTGGTGCCTCGGAACAATGCACAGGGTAAGTAGCTGCTAGACTCCTCCCAGTTATACACTTTTAACATGAAATTGCACAATGATTGTAATCAGAATACTACCCCCCTTGCTTCTGTCATTTCAGGTTCCCAGAACCACATCGCCACAACCAAGCCTGCTGCTTTCATCCTGATAAGTAGTCCACCACCACCACCGCACAAAAGTATGCCACTATCTCTCCTTCCTCCTTCCAGGTGGCAACCCCATCCCACTAGTCCACAAATCTCGGAGGGCAGCACAAAGAGGGAACACCCAAAACAACAAGGAGCCACACACAAAAAGAAAATACCAGGGCTACCACGATATAGCCCGTGGTGCGGCCTCCAAATAGTTTCCATACTTGTATATCAATCAATAAAAGTTCTGTTAAAAACAACCCCTTTTCATAAAATCGTCAGTCTATTCCATCTTTGTATAATAATAGTTACGTGTCAGGTAGAGTCAAATAAGGTGCAGTATACAGACTAGGAGGAAGGTAATAAAGCCACAAAAAAAGAAACTAAAAACAAAGAAACAATTGTGGCAAAAGGTAAACAAAACACAATCCCAATCCAATCACAAAGAAAATAAAGTCCCAAAACAAATTGCTGTATTACCTGTGTTCCGATGAAGTCCTGATATCTAAAAAAGTTTACTCAGATAACAGTCCTGCCATGCCATGCCATGCCATGCCATGCCTCACCTCCAAGGCTCTCCATGGAGCTTCTACTTCCTGGTTCTCTAGCCACCCCCTTTATACAACCCCTTCCCCCTGCTCACCCAATCACTGGTTGCGCAGTATGCTTAAGGTGGGACCTACTCAACCATGCTGGTGAAAGTGCAGTGGGGTAACACAGATAGTGCAGTCTCAGTGCAGCAGATTCAACAAAACAGTCCACAGTGCACACAGTGAGAAACAAAAAATAAAACAACACTAACACCGTGGTTCATCACCTGTGACACTGTCAGCTTCTGGATGGACTGAGGACTATGAACTCCTATCATTGGCTCCTTCAAACATTTAGGCTGATAGGCTAAAATCATTTAGTTTTTTTGTTTTTGTGCTCTCAAACTAGTCAGTTAATGAGGAGGAAAACAATGTGTGGGGCAATCGGAGAGATGGGCATTGTGGCAGGGCAGAAAAGCTTTTTACATAGTTATTGGGGCAGGGCAAAGCCCTACTGTAAATAAATGTACTGGAAGATAATTGTATTATTATGATTTAAAGATGTATTATGGAATTTGAAAGTGGTGGTTTGCAATAATGGTTTACATTTGTTCTAGACTGTATACACATTTCTAATCTAAGATCCTTTACTTTTGTATATCTTCAAGGTACAAGGCTATAGCTGAGATCAGTGTTTCAGTGCTCATTCAGATGCTGTGCACCAAGTGGTTCCTTCCATTACAGCAGGACACAGATTGCAGTCCGCAGATACCTAAGTTACATGCTTCAAAACAGTTGTCAGATTCAAACTGAAGGAAAAAGATTACATGACCAAGGAGGTTGATAAAGTAAATTGCACTATAGAGTCTCTTGGAATGGGTTGAAATAAGAAAATCATAGTCTATAACCAATACCTGCCTAGTCATCAACAGCTTTATTTTTGACAGTAGCAAGCCCTTGATCAGATCTCAGAAGTTAAAGAATTCAATAACTGCTACAGGTTGTGTACTTCTATTCATTATACACTTCTGAAATATCCATTTTTATGATTGCTTTAAAATATATCTGGTAATACTTCTCTGTGTGCAAGTGTTGTACATTCATGGTCATTTCACCTAGAAGATGGCATTGTCCCCTACCCATCAATGTCTTATTTCCTGCCATTGACCAACCAGCTACTTTCAGTCAATAACATGCTTTAACCCAGAAGACACTGCTGAGGTGAAATGACCCAAGAGGTGCAAGTGTAACAGATAACCCAAGAATAAGGCACAGAAACTCAGAGCTTCCTTTAACCTAAAGTAGTATCAGATATCATGTTTTAGAATGAAAATACATGTGTTTCATTCAAAACTCTACATTTGAAACATATTTAGTAGGGGCCATATTCACAAAGTCTAAGTCTAAGACCAAAAAAACGTCTTAAGTCGCTTTTGCTGACTTTCTTATGACCGAGTCTTAAGTCAGTTTCACGAAACGATTTTCTGGGAGGGTCTTAACTTAGACCAGCATTTCTGTCCTCACTCAACATCTTCACTGACTTCCACTCGAGAGAAAGCCATTACCTGAGGGACAGATTGATAATTTTGCTTCTTCACTGGGACTGGAGAAAAATCGTTATGTCATGTAAATATAAATAATGTCAAACGTATATATTTTATTATAGAATTTTGTAATTTTCTATAAACAAAATATATCGTTATCATTTTATTTAAATTATTATTTTAAAGTGGTTAGGCTCTCATTGATTACTTAAGTAAAAAAAAAAATATATATAATATATATATATTTTTTTTTACTTAAGTAATCAATGAGAGCCTAACCTGACCACTGCTGAGGAAGCATTCAACACCAAGTTTGGGCATATACAGGTAGTGGCGGATACTGATGAAACGGACTGAAGTGCAGCATTAGTTCGTTCCAAAATTAAAACTGCCTGCTGTATCCTGCACAAACTCTTGTCAACAACAAAATTAGGTGTTTAGGAGTCAGTGGCTGCCTGTGAGACAGACTGGGAAGGTTACCAGTGTTGCTAAATCTCACGAGAAGAAAAAAAAAAGCGACACTGCCTGTCAAAACAAGTTCAAAACAAGCAAACCCATGTTAGAGTATTAGTGTTTATGCAAGTTCCAAACAGCATTTCTCAAAACCAAGCCAAATTCAATTTATTATAAGCGAACTTGACAACTGTGGTTACCTCAGTCGCCAGTTTCAATTGGACAGCAGCGATCTGAGGAGTCTTGTGCTGTTAGACATTCTCTCCTTTCTTTCAAGTTAATGAAATATTAATGATGCAAACAAATAAAAAACAGTCAATACATTCATTTGCAATTTTATTTGCTCAGTCTTGAAAAGGCATCAATAACTTGTTGGATGCAGTTGCGCTGTTTTGGACGATCGATCTGGCTCATGACATCCAGTTCACCAACTATATTTATTAACGTGGAGGGCACACACGGGTTGTCTTTGGACATAAATAATACATCAAAAAAAGTATGGGAATTATTTCAGTTAGACATTTAAGCAGCAAAAGTATTCTGAAACAGCTGCTTTAATACTATAACAAGGGCATAACACAGTTCATGGTAAGGGGTTTGTGCCAGGATAGCCGATGCGGTGACGTCAGGCCAGAAGCAGGAAGAAAAACACACAGGCAGAATTGCAGGGCAAAAAGCAATGCGGCTCCATTTATTCAAACAAAAATAAAATAAACACAAAAACTCTTGCTCACAGAGCAAAATAAATATTTAAACCAAAACAAAATCACAAACACAAACTACAACAGATCAGGCTGGGCAGATTGCTGTCACTGTTCCTGTTCTTTTCGTTTCATTCAGTTTTGTTTTAAATTTCTCTCTCCTCTCACTCTTCCGTACTCTCCTCTATACACACCACCTTGAACAAGGAAAACTGCATGGTTGGTATACAGGTGACCATCTCTTGATTGGCAACAACTGATTAACTTGGGAGATGGTCATCTTCTGCTTGAGGTTTAATACCACAGAGGACGAGCTACCAAACCCGCCTCTACCAGAACACACACACGGTTTCGCCCGTCACTAATATAAATTATAATACAAAACACACGGCTTTCGCAAATCATTTAAACAAACAAATACAAATCATAACAATAACATACACAAACAGAAATGAAAAACATGGGCGGAGGGGGAGACCCCGTTATAAAAATAAATAAACAATATATTTAAACAGCAGGGCTTTGCCCTGCCCCCTTTTTATGTGCAGGGCTTTCCTACCACCCTACTACATATCCCCCTCCTTGTGCGAAGCAGACCTAGCCCAACGGCCACCTCCCTCCTTAGTCGCAAAGTCCCAGCCCAGGAACAGGGGCAGCAATGGGCCAAGGGGGCGGGCACAGTGGGATGTCTTCCTCCCCCCCAAACAGCAATAGTGACCTGGTGCATCGCGCATCATAGGGGAGGTGTCCAGACCCCCCCCCCCCCTTCTCTGTGGCCAGCAGCTCCCACTTCTGGGTTGCTGGCCAATGTTTCTCCTGCCACAAAAGTGTAGCTGTAGGAGCTGGTCTCCTGACCTCCCCCACCCCTACTTCATGACCGGCAGCTCCCCTTTTTGGGGCTCCGGCCACCCGATCTCCAGCAGCAAAACTGCTGCGGGGGGAGCTGGTCTCCTGACCTCCCCCCCCCTTCTTCATGGATGGCAGCTCCCCTCCGTAGGGCTCCGGCCACAGCACTTCTTGCTGCCATGCAGGATCAGCAGCAACCCCAGGCTAAGTAGAGCCAGCAGCGACCCCAGTCGAAGCACAGCCGGCAGCGACCCCAGGTGAAGCAGAGCCCTCAGCTACCCCAGGTGAAACAACACTCAGCAACCCCAGGAGAAGCAGGACCATCAGCAACCCCAGGCGAAGCGGGAACTTCAGCATCCCCAGGAGAAGCGGGACCTTCAGCAACCCCATGTAAAGCAGAGCAACAGGCAGCCCCAGGCGATGAGGAGCAGCAGGCAGCCCCAGGCAATCTGGATGTCACATCCCTGAGCGGAGCTGGTGTGGCATCTCTGGGCGGTGCAAGGCAGGCATCCCTGGGCAGTACAAGGCAGGCAAAACCGGGCGATGCATGACAGGGCAGCAACAGTCCCTCGGAAGGCGATGGCATCAGCGGACCCTCGGGAGGCAACTGCAGGAGGGGAGCCAAGTCTAGCGATGGTGCTGGGGTTGGCCCTCTTCACAGCCATTGCGACCCGACTGTTTTCCCCCTTGCTTTACTCAATAGCCTATGCAAAGGGAGCTGCGGACCGCCAGCCTCTTGTCCTGGTCCATCCTGTCGTGAAGGGAGAGGCTGCTTCTGCGCCTCTTCCTCTGCTGGTGGAGCTCGGAGCAGCAAGCAGTCCTCCCACTGTTGTGGAGGCGGAACCAGCAGGTATTCTCCCTCTGCTGGTGAAGATGGGAGCGTCAAGCAGTCCTCCAACGGCAGTGGAGGCAGAACCAGCAGGTATTCTCCCTCTGTTGGTGAAGGTCGGAGCGGGAGGCAGTCCTCCCATGTCTGTGGAGGTGGAACCAGCAAGTATTCTCCCTCTACTGCTGGGTACCTGGTCTGTGGAGATTCGGCCTTCCCCCTCTTGGGTTGTGGATGCACCGACTCCCCCTTCTTAGGCTGTGGATGCACCAACTCCACCCTTTTGGGCTGTGGACGCACCGCATTCCCCCTCTTGGGCTGTGGACGCACCAACACCTTTCTTTTTGTTTCTTTTCATTTTAAATTTCTCTCTCTCCTCTCGATTTCCCATCCTCTCCTCTGTACACATCACCTCAAGCAGGGAAAACTGCAGTGTTTTTATACAGGTGACCATCTCCTGATTAGCAACAATTAATTAACTTGGAGATGGTCACCTTCTGCACTAAGTTTTTATCTAATACTGACAGAGGATGAGCTACCAAACCTGCCTCTGCCAGAACACATGGCTTTTGCCATCATTTAAATAGACAAATACAATAAATAAATCACAACAATAATATACACAAACACAAATGAGACACAGGGGCGGAGGGGGAGGCCTCGTTCTAAAAATAAATAAACAATACATGTAAATAGCCTCTATTCCTCTATTTATTTATGCATTAATTAATTTATTAACATATTTTTAACTTTGGCATAAAATATACTTCATAACCGAAACTAAAATTGAATACAGTATACATTCATTAAATAGGAGCATACATTCAAATAGCTCTCTAACTTTACTTTTTTCTCTTTGTCTAGATGTCCTTGCTTTATTGTTGTGTTCTATTAAATGTATCTTCTCTTCTTTCTCCGTATCTCCTGAAACACATGCCTGTTGTGTTTTCTTCTGCCTTTACTATCTTTCAAGCCCATTGATTGAAATCCTGAAATGATGTAAAAACTGTAATTTGCACCATTAACATATAGGTTTCTCATTTAAATAGTGAACAGTTTTTCCACCACTTATGTAAGTTGCACTCATTCCACCTGTCGGAAAACATCAGGAAGGAGTTTCATTTTATGATGGAAACAGCGTCTTTTCAGAAATGTATTAATTTAACTTTGAAAGGTATTTCCTAACATGTTTTCTAAAAACAATAACTAATAATATTTTCATTCAAAAAACAAACACATGACTAGTGTATAATTTAACTAAAGTTTGTTGTTGTTGCATTTGTCATTTTGTTGTGTTTTGATGGGATCTTTGTCTTGCTAGAACAGCTATTTTGTGTGTCTACAAAAGCTTAGCCTATTGCACTTGTTAACATGCAAAGAAAGACTGTTTTACAAATGAAGATTTCTTGTGCTGTTGAAGATGTTTTGTCTTGCAATGTCTTTAAATTCAGCTATGACCATCAGAGACTATTTCTCGTTTGTGTTACAGCAGACAATACTGGCTGGTGAGCTCAAACAGACACCTGCAGAGGCTGACAACTTGCTGATTTCCTCTCTTGAGTTCCTGGGTAAAAAAAAATGTAAAAAAGCATCATGGCGAACACATTAATGTAATAAGATGTATTATTCTATAGACAGGCTATATAAAAAGTGCAGGTGCTTCCACTGAAGTGAGGTTTACCTGTGAGACAGTGATGTCTATGGTTCGTAAGCTTGTGTTAGAAAGGATCACTAAGGGGTCAACACGCACGTGATCATTTCCATTACTTTCAGCAAAACATTACATCAGAGCAAGAGACTTTGCTTTTCTAGGACAAGTAAAATAATTTTCATGCTAAAATTGCAGCTACAACCCTAAAACAAATGCATCAAAGTAAATTGAATATACACAAAACAAAGGTAAGCCCAGTTTTGTAATACTGCCACACTTATTAACACTCCTTTTAAAAGGCTTTGTTTCCAAACACTCCCTTTAAATAAAGATTGCTTGTGTCTCCCAATAAACTCTGTATGAGACATTTTGCTATGGTTATTATAAGCTGAAAGTGACAAGAAGAGGAATGATTTTAAACAGTTTTGACTGTGTTATTAATAAAAGAGTCTAAACATAATTAACATTTCACTATATATTTAAATGTATTAATGCATGCAATAAATTAAATGACTCAGGAACAATTTGTATTGTGATTTGATTAGCATGTTAACAATAATGAATAAAAAATGTGTTGTTTATTGCATGGATTTATTATCTTGTTTATATGCTTTGAGTAATAGCCTGTCTTTACTAATTTTCCACTGTGGAAGCCAATTTCCAAAGAGAATTGTTTACCAGAGCACAAGAGAACTTTGAAATTGAAGATAATTAAGACAGCTTGTGCATCATCCACAGCATCTCTGCAGAATAGGCACTCTGTGGATGAGCATACAGATCATGATGACAATTTCCAAACTGTGACTGGTGATCAATAACAGACACACAACGATAATCCAGGTGCATGGGTATTTTATATATAATCCAAAGTCTGATGACAAATAGTAAATAATAACGAATGGTAGTACACAAGTCTGTGTATTACACAGTTTGATCCAGGGGTTCAGTCCCGAAACAATAAACACAGTCTTTAATACACCCACAATATACAAACAAGAATAAAATTTATTGTGAAAAAAGTGCAGTGTTGTCCGGATTTTTTTGCTAGCCTGTAGCGACAGCTCTGGATCGTGTTAGCTGTCTAATAATAACAAAAAGTACAATTAAACATGACAAAACAAACAAAACACTCATGATAGACAATACCGATCTCCTTCCAGTTCACTTTGCTATGTCCCCTTATATATTGTCAATCATGACCCCTTAGTTAAAAATGATGAGGCTAAAAACTCTATAGCCATGAATGCAGAAAAGCCCAGCTCTTTTTTCATAGTGGTTAAAATGCTTGCTTGCAGAGTGTGGGGTTGCTGTTTAAAAAAAAACGTGCAGTAAGATGGCAATGCAATATACATTGTACTGCAAAAATGATCCAGTCAAGAAACTATGTCAGAATGCTGTGTCAGCAATGTTACAAAATGGTGGTGTTTTCTGTTTGTCAAATGAGGAATACCAAGAATTATCAAGGCTGTCGCTTCTTTTAGATTGAGTCCTGACACATGTTGCTGTGAATGAGGCTTCCGCAATATGAATTTGATTAAAACTTCAACCAGGAATCTCTTGGAGACTGCCGATATGATGCTTGCCTACGTATTGCAAATTGCACAAAGTCTTTGAGGTATGTTAGTTTTATATTTATCATTAAATGTACTGAATAACTGTATACATTTATTTTGTTTCACTGTGTTCTACAGTTGCTCTGGCTTGCTGTAATGTGATTGGTTGTCAAATTCTCTGTTCTGATATATAAGGGAGCAGAACTGAGGGAATAAAAAAGGGGCTGTGCCTGGCAGTTTGGGTCATTGTTCCTGGAAGCAGTGTTACTATCAGAGCTGTGGTCTCTGAACCTGCCTGCAACAGCGGTATAAATAAAGAGTGTCAATTCCAAAGAGTGCCTCCACTATGTTTTCTTCTGCCTTGCCGACATGCTACATTGGCATCAGAAGCGGGATGGAGATCGATCCAGGCAGCGTGAAACAAGAGCCAACAGGAGACGGATGGATGATCGGCGTGCTGGAGTGGTTGCTCCAGTGAAGGCAGAAGGCTGTCTCCTGTGAGGTGGACCGAGTCTTGGCCAGTGCCAGAGAATGGCATCTACCGTATCAGTCACCACAATCATCTCTGCTGGAACCATGGTAAGTGCCAGCCCTTTCAAGGACAACGGCGCCTACAACACTGCCTGGACAGCATTCACACCTTTGCTCTGGAGCAGTTCCAAACAGCCGGGATCAGGCAGCGCCACAATTACAATCTGCGGGAGATGGGCTGCCAGTTCCAGGCTGGTGAGTTGGTCTGTGTGTACAGTTCCTGCCAGTGGAAAGGGTGCTCCCAAAGCTAGACGCACCGTGGCTTGGATCATGTGCTGTACTAGAACGGCTGGGAGAGGTAGTTTACCAGGTGCCGTTGCGATCCAGGAATTGGAGAGTCCTCCTCCACTGCAACTGCCTTGCTCCTTATCACAGGCCGGGGCCAGCAGTGGGCTCCACCTTACGTGCGTTGGATGCTTGGGCTCCCCCCTTCTGGGCCCTGGATGCTCGGGCTTCCCCCATCTGGGCGCTGGATGCACGGGCTCCCCCATTCTTGGCGCTGGACACTCGTGCCTCCCCCCTCTGGGCACTGGACGCACGTTCTCCTCCCACTTGTGCACTAGTTACTCCTCTTCATATTGCGTGGGGAAGATGGCCAATGTGTTCCCATGCGCCCCACAGCCAGGGCACAACTCCACCGCGAGGTTACTCTCAAAGGCCTCCCAGCCATCCTCCTCCTCCTCCTCATAATGGTGGAAGGGATAGTTGGTGAATGGTTTTGGTTGCAGAGGGGGCACACCAGCAAGATGCCCTAGATATCTGGCCATTAGGTGACACTCCTCCTCCCTGTCCTTTATCTCTTGGTTTTCCTTCTATCCCATTTCTCTTTATTCCCAAACTCCACCAACTACAAAACATCCGCCCGCACACACATACAATAATAATAATACAAGTGAAAACAATAACATTATGTAACACAATTTTTGTTCCTGGGTAGTAAGTGTTATTTCCTAATTGCTTATGCCTCAAAAGTATAGAAAATGGCTATTATTCCCCACAAACTTTGCTTTTGTGACCAGGACAGTGATATTTTGAAATATCACTATTTCCGATGGGAAAACGGGAAAATGTATGTCTTTTCGTTCACATAAAGTCAGAAAAAAACAACATATGAATCCAAATTAACATGTATCTTTACTAAAGTAATACAAAAATGACTACAAAAGATTTAGAAGTGAGTAGTTTTTTGAGATTTACGATTATAATAATAATAATTTTTTCTGACTTTATGTGAACGAAAAGACACACATTTTCCCGTTTTCCCATCGGAAATAGTGATATTTTGAAATATCACTGTCCTGGTCACAAAGCAAAGTTTGTGGGGAATAACAGCCATTTTCTATACTTTTGAGGCATAAGCAATTAGGAAATAACACTTGCTACCCAGGAACAAAAAAATAAATAAAAAATTTGTTACACGGTGTAATCATACATAAATAGATATACAAAGGGGTGGGCACTCTGCCAGAACAATTAACCCTTTGCGGTCCTATGTCAGACTAAGTCCGATATTACAATTTTCCCTTTCCAGTCCGATGTCGGACCCTGTCTGACATCATCAAAAAGACGTAAAGCACAGATCTCTAGTAGTTTTTTCTCTGGAAAAAGCTGTGAAAACCTTTCAATGGCCGAGTGAGACTGATAGGAGCCAAATGAAACCGGAAAAAGGGCATATCTCATATACCCATACATTACAGGAATAACACGGACAACAAAGGAGGTAGCTGCTTCCGCATCCAGCGCTCAAAGAACATCTCGGATATTTGCAGAGCTTTTTGAGATGTTATAGTAATATAATAATGACTTGGTTTGTATTATTGAGGAGGTTGGTGATAAAAAGAGTAATCAGCAGAGGATTTATCAGTATGCACGTCTCTAAAGAGCTATGTCAAAAATAGAGCGAACAAGGGGTGGGGCTTGGCTGTAGATACTGTACTGAATGTCCTTTTGTGATTCAATGCCTTTAAAACCTCTTTTACAGTGAAAAAATAATTAAACAGCACGTGTAAAATAAACCACACGTGTGAAAATAAATTGGACCTGACGCGCCTGACAAGCGCTGAATAAATGGACTGCAAAGGGTTAACAAATTAAATCACACACACACAAGCTAACCCCTCTGTGAGGTGTGCGGGTAAAAATGGATTTTCCAGACAGCGATTTACATGTAAAAAAAATAAAACATTTATTTAATATTACACGGAAAAGAAAAAAAAAAACAATAAAGAAGGATGTGAGGGAGGGAGTGCTGGAGTAATCAAAAATAAAGGAACGGAAGCCTCTTAATCCTCTTCGTGATCTGCTCAATCCAAAGTGAAATAAAAAGGAATAAAAATAGAAAAGAGCAAAGTTAGTAGGGCCTCCGTCCGTAATTAAAAGTAAATAACACAGTCCACCCCGCACGTACTTCCCTCCAGCCTTTTTTTTCCCCGCCTCTATTCCTCAGGACCAACCTCGAACACAGCAGCACATTCCCTTTAGTATGCAAACCCCGCCCCGGTAGTCAGTGGATCACCAATCCCAGACTGACAGGTATCCTTAACTTCACTTGACTCCAGTGGCTGGAATTTACATACTCGTACTTCCGCCCCTCACCAAGGTGCCGCCCCTCAAAAAGATGACTTTTGTCATGGTCACAAGACCTTCGTAAAGGAAGTCCCGAGTTGGTTTGATGCCTTCTACTGTTGGGAGGCTGAATTGCAGACCGAAACCCCTTTGACTCATAACACCCTCCCTGCTCTATTAAATATATATATATATATATATATACACACACACACACACACACACACACACACACACACACACACACACACACACACACACACAGTGCCTGTAGTAAGTATTCACTCACCCTTGGACGTTTTCACAGTTTGTTGTGTTACAATCTGAAATCTTGATGCATTTAAATGGGATTTTTTTTTCCTTTCATTTACACAACCTACTAAACACTTTGAACTGGCAAGAGAATTTTTATTGTGAAACAGTTAATGAAAAAAAAAAAACTGAAATGTCTTGGTTTGATAAGTATTCACTCCCCTGAGTCAATACTTGGTAGAACCACCTTTGGCAACAATTACAGCAGTCAATCTTTTGGTGTAAGTCTCTACCAGGTTTGCACATCTGGATCATGCAATATTCGACCATTCTTCTTGGCAAAATTGTTCATGCTCTGTCAAGCTGGATTGGGATCGTTGGTGGACAGCAACCATGAGAGTCTTGCCACAGATTCTCAATCAGATTCAAGCCAGGGCTTTGACTGGGCCACTCTAGGACATTCACGTTCTTGATTTTAAGTGTCGCTTTGGCTGTGTGTTTGGGGTCATTGTCCTGCTGAAAGTGGAATCTCCATCGTAGTGTTAGGTCTTTAGCAGACTGAAGGAGGTTTAGCTCCATCCATTTTGCCCTCTACCCTGACAAACTTCCCAGTCCCTGCCGATGAAAAGAATCCTCAAAGCATGATGCTGCCACCACCATGCTTCACAGTAGTGATGGTGTTACCTGGGTGATATGCTGTGTTGGCTTTGCACCAGACATAACACTCTGCATTTAGGCCAAATAGTTCAATTGTTGTTTCATCGGACCACAGAATCTTTTGCCACATCTTTTCAGAGTCTCCCACATGCCTTTTTGCAAATTTCAAGTGGGATTTTACATGGGCTTTTTTTCAGAAATTGCTTCCTTCTTGCCACTCTTCCATACAGGCCAGATTTGTGGAGTACCTGAGCTATTGTTGACACATGGACATTTTCTCCCATCTCAAACATGGAACACTGTAGGTATTTCAGAGTTGTCACTGGCTTCTTGGTAGCTTCTCTGACCAATGCCCTTCTTACCCGGCTGCTCAGTTTAGGAGGACGGCCTGCTCTAACCAGATTCTGGGTGGTGCTGTATGCCTTCCACTTCTTAATGATCGACTTGACTGTGCTCCAAGGGATATTCAATGCCTTTGAAATCTTTTTGTATCCCTCCCTTGATCTGTGCCTTTCTACAACTTTATCCCGGAGTTGTTTTGAAAGCTCATTGGTCTTCATGGTAGTATCTTTGCTTTGAATACACTACCCAACTGTGGGTCCTTAAAGAAACAGGTGTATTGCAAACACATGGACTCCATTTAACCTATTGTGTGAATTTTGAAGGCAAGTGGTTGCACCTGAGCTATTTAGGAGTGTCATAGCAAAGGATGTGAATGCTTATCTAATGAAGACTATTCAGGTTTTTATTTTTAATTGTCCCCCCCCCCCCCCCCATTTTTTTACACTTTGAAAGTATTGAGTAGGTTGTGTAAATCAAAGGAAAAAAAATCCCATTTAAATGCGTCAAGATTTCAGGTTTTAACACAACAAACTGTGAAAATGTCCAAGGGGGGGTGAATACTTCCTATAGGCACTGTGTGTGTGTGTGTGTGTGTGTGTGTATATATATATATACACCAGGGAGGGGGTTAAAATCCTTCCCTGCTAAAAACCTTGTGAGAATGCACATTTGGGTGTTATGGGGTTTAATTGTGTAATTATTTTATTGTTTAGTAATCCCCTGCACCTGGTGGTAATTGTAAATTAGAGCCAGGTGCAGGGTATTTAAGAGAGGCAGCCAGTCTGTTCTGGGCTGCTGCTGAGAGAAGGGCCCGACTGTGAGTGAGTACTCGTATCGAGGTATTGTGTGAGGGTGTGTTTTTGAATGTTTCCAGGTAAACGGTTTAGCCGTCCTGCGTGATAGTTAGGTTCCTGTTTGTGTTTAGTTAGTGCTCCAAAGAAGGAGCTAGGTATTTGTTTGTTTTGTTTAATTTATTTGATTGGTGTTTATTAAAAGTGCGCGTCCGCGCTTCAAAATCCATTTCCGTGTCCTGGGTCTGGTCTTAAAGGGGCAATGAACTTCTTGAGTGCGAGGATTGTTTACAATATATATAGTGTCTATAGAAAGTCTCCACCCCCTTGAACTTTTTTCAATTTTGTTGTGTCAATGCCTCAGAGTTTCATGCATTTAAATGAGGATTTTTTTTCCACTTATCTACACACCATATTCCATACTGTTAAGGGGAAAAAAGTTTTTATTGAGAAAAAAAAAAAAAAAAAAAAAAAAAAAAAATATATATATATATATATATATATATATATATATATATATATATATATATATATATATATATATATATATATATATATATATATTAAAAATACAAAACTGAAGTGATCATAATTGGATAAGTCTCCACCCCCCTGAATTAAAACTTGGTGGAAGCACCTTTGGCAGCAAACTTCAAGTAATGCCACAAATTTTGGATTGGATTTAGGTCGGGGCTCTGACTGGACCACTCAAGGACATTTACCTTTTTGTTCCTTAGCCACTCCAGTGTAGCTTTGGCTGTATTCTTTGGGTTGTTGTCATGCTGAAAGGTGAACTTCTGTCCCAATTTCAGCTTTCTGGCAGAGGGCAGCAGATTTTACTCAAGAACTTCTCTGTACTTTGCTCCATTCATTTTCCCTTCTATCCTGACAAGTGCCCCAGTCCCTGCCGATGAGAAACATTACCATAACATGATGCTGCCACCACCATGCTTCACAGTAGGGATGATGTTCTTTGGGTGATGCGCTGTGTTGGGTTTGCGCCAAACATAACGCTTTGCATTTAGGCCAAAAAGTAACATTTTAGTTTTGTCAGACCACAAAACATTTTGCCATATGGCTACATGTGTTTTTTTGCATACTTCAAAGGGGATTCAAGATAGGCTTTCTTCAGTAATGGCTTCTTTCTTGCCACCCTACCATACAGGTCAGATTTGTGGAGCGCTTGGGATATTGTTGTCACATGCACAGTTTGACCAGTCTTGGCAACAAAAGCCTGTAACTCTATAAAGTTGCCATTTGCCTCTTGGTAGTCTCTTTGATCAGTGCCTTCTTGCTTGATCATCCAGTTTGGTGGGATGGCCTGATCTAGGCAGGGTCTTTGTGGTGCCATACACCTTCCACTTCTTAATAATCGTCTTGACAGTGCTCCATGAGATATTCTAGGCCTTTGATATTTTTTATATGCATTCCCTGATCTGTACCTTTCAACAACTTTGTCCCGGAGTTCTTTTAAAAGCGCCTTGGTGCTCATGGTTGAGTCTTTGCTTTGAAATGCACTACCTAGCAGAGGCTATTTACAGGAACTTCTGAAATTATGTGAATCACTACAATTTAACACAGGTGGAGGCCACCTAACTTGCTGTGTGATTTTGAAGGTGATTGGTTACACTTTAGGATTGCTATTACAAGGGGGGTGGACACTTATACAACTAAGCTATTTCAGTTTTTATTTTTAATTAATTTTCTACAAACTTCTAGAATATTTTTTTCACTTGGAGGTTGTGGGGTAGGATGTGTAGATAAATGAAAAAAAAAAAAAAAAAAAACTATTTTAATGCATTTTAATTCCAGGCTTTAAGGAAACAAAAGGTGAAAATTTTGAAAAGGGGTGTAGACTTTCCATAGGCACTGTGTGTGTGTGTGTATATATATATATATATCTATATATATATATATATATATATATATATATATATATATATATATATATATATATATATACACACACACACACACACACACACACACACACAGCTCTGGAAAAAATTAAAACATTATGCAGAATGCAAAATTATCAGTTTCTCTGGTTTAACTATTTATAGGTATGTGTTTGGGTAAAATGAACATTTTTGTTTTATTTCTCCCAAATTCCAAATAAACATATTGTCATTTAGAGCATTTATTTGCAGAAAATGACAACTGGTCAAAATAACAAAAAAGATGCAGTGTTGTCAGACCTCGAATAATGCAAAGAAAATAAGTTCATATTCATTTTTAAACAACACAATACTAATGTTTTAACTTAGGAAGAGTTTAGAAATCAATATTTGGTGGAATAACGCTGATTTTCAAGCACAGCTTTCATGCGTCTTGGCATGCTCTCCACCAGTCTTTCACATTGATGTTGGGTGACTTTATGCCACTCCTGGCGCAAAAAATCAAGCAGCTTGGCTTTGTTTGATGGCTTGTGACCATCCATCTTCCTCTTGATCACATTCCAGAGGTTTTCAATGGGGTTCAGGTCTGGAGATTGGGCTGGCCATGACAGGGTCTTGATCTGGTGGTCCTCCATCCACACCTTGATTGACCTGGCTGTGTGGCATGGAGCACTGGCCTGCTGGAAAAACCAATCCTCAGAGTTGGGGAACATTGTCAGAGCAGAAGGAAGCAAGTTTTCTTCCAGGACAACCTTGTACTTGGCTTGATTCCTGGGAGACAGTTAGCATGGTTTTAGAAAAGGGAGATCGTGTCTAACTAACCTGCTTGATTTTTTTGAGGATGCAACATCGACAATTGACAATTTATTTAGGTTTCCAGAAAGCTTTTGACAAAGTCCTGCATAAAAGATTAATTCTCAAACTGAACACATTAGGGATTCAAGGAAATGTATGTACATGGATTAGGGAGTGGTTAACATGTAGAAAACAGAAAGTACTGATTAGAAGAGAAACCTCAGAATGGAGTGTGGTAACCAGTGGAGTACCACAGGGATCAGTATTAGGACTTCTGCTATTCCTAATCTACATTCATGATTTAGATTCTGGTGTAGTAAGCAAACTTGTTAAATTTACAGATGACACAAAAATAGGAGGAGTGGCAAACACTGATGCAGCAGTGTGACAAAGTGGTTAATAGTGTGCAGCTGAAGGTGATCAAAGAACAGACAGACAACTGTAATCCAACTGAAAAACGTTTGTTTATTTTATTTCCTTAAGTCCAGTGCCTGAAGACGAAAAAAACAAGTAAATAATAATGCTGGTAAGTAATGCAGCGGCGTGTATTACTTACATTTATAATCTCTGGGCTGGTCCCAAAATAATAGTACCGTTATTGTATCGCCACATTAAACACCAAATGCATACACAAGTCCATTTATTGCGTGAATTACTGCTTGTGGTACAATACAGTTTACAGTGGTACAAGTGAAGTGCTGTCCCTGGTTTGTGCTGGCCTCTGGCGACAGCTCTGGAATGTGTTAGCCATCCAGTGATTACAAGCAACAATAGACAGAACAAAACAAACACTCACGATTATTCACCATACAAATACAGGTCCTTCCAGGTCACGTATTAATAACCACAAATGATGGAACAGATACACTGCTTCGCCCCCTTTTTATACCGTTGTCACAGGAAATAAGTTAGCAGAGAAATAAGTTAGCGTTTGCCTTTTTGAGCCTTTCTGCGCACGCGCTAATTTTACAAATAAGGCAAGGTTCTGTGAAGATTTATCCAAGATTTTACAGATGCCATTTGTATGGTTTTTTAAGAAACAAAAACAGGTATAGCAGACCATATTTTTTTGTTTAAAAAATGTGACGTTTGGCATCATATTTATCGAACTGTATTGCAGACATTTTATTTCTGTTTAAAAAAGTAACATTTGTCGTCTTGTTTACCGAATTGTAAATGTACGTTTAAGTTTTTAGAAATACATTTTATTTAAAGTAAATCGCTCGCTGTGTTTGGATGTACAGTGTGATTTTTAGCAAAAATAAATATTTTAAAAACATTATTTTGTCAGTATAATTTATGTTTATGCAGAGTTAAAATCACTACTTGCCAAATGTTTATTTCCTTTTAAAAATGCTGTGTCATACTGTGGCGTAAGCAAATATAAGCATTTATTCTATGTAGGCTCAAGTTTAACTAAGTTATTATTTTCACGGTAAAAATCGGTTGTTTTATTGATACAGAGAATACTGTTTTTGATGTTTTAATCAAGTCTACGTGTGGGAATATCTAAACCTGTTTTAATATATACAGAAACCGTATATGTTATTAGTGAAAGATGGTGTTTTAAGAGATATGTCGATAGATCAATTGAAAAACGTACAAAACGATTGGCTTTCTATACATACTTTCATACAATCATACACAGAAACGCACGCAGATTTCACATATATGGACGTGTATACACACACACACACCTCTATTAAGAATGATAAATTAAAGTGCAGTACTTACAGATCGATGCTTGTCTGGTTTTGTTTTTTGTATAGTTAAAAAAAAAAAAAAATTGTTTTAGATTTTGCGCCTTTTTTGGGGTGGGCCTGGGAAGTACACATTATAGAGGGGAGGGGTTTGTGACTTGACCGCTGTAATAATGTAATTGCACATAAAAATAAATCTTAATGCTTAATTGTCGTAAAAAAATATACAGAATATCGTCTTTATTTCTATTTCTGTAATATTTGTACAAAGAAAACCTATAATGTAAATATCCAGCGATTACAAACTTAAAATGACAACTCTGATGATGGTTTAAACTGGGAATGTTAAATAAGACATTGTCATATTATTTAAAAAGTGTTGTTATAATGATTTAACACAAATATAATGCACATAAAAATAAATCGTACATAGCACGACCAAGTCTTTGTAGTAGCTTAAAGTTAACTGCCATTATTAAATAAAATACAACATGATACAATAAAATGTGTTATTAATATTATAACAATGTGTTCGATTTTAACCACATATAACATAGCTTTAATAAAGATCCTGACAACATTTTTAAAAGTAAAACAATTTTCTGAATTAAAGTATACCGAAAGAAAATGGAGACAGCTTAACCTTGCCTTTAAATTCTAAAATTTGTGTGTGCGTAGAAAGGCTCAAAAAGGCAAACGCTAACTTATTTCACGGCTAACTTATTTCCCGTGACACCGTCACTCATGACCCCTTGGTAAACGATTGCAGCTGCTTTTTATGATCTGCAGCTGCCACATCATTTGCCCTCTGGGTCAATGAGTTAGTGTTCTGAAGGTCTGTCTCTTTTCTACATGACCGACTTGCAGTTGGGGGTGGGACAAAGTTGGTGCTGCATTTAGGTTGCTAAAATCTGTTTTTGAGCATTGAAGGTAAAATATTAGAAGTGGACGACAAAAAAAGCAAAGTATATTTTAGTTGATGATCGTTTCAAGATATTTCCCAAAGAAACTATACTTGCAGATTGAGGTAATTGTTTTGCATATCAATGTGTCTGGAGAAAATACTATCAATCACTATTTAGCATCAGAATCACACATTAAACAAAAGGCTACAACAGAGGCTGCTGACCAGAACATGCTTGCCTTTACCAAATGACAGCACTCTGTTTTAGTATCACTATTTTTAGACTTTATAGTGCTCTGAAATACTGTCTACTTAGGTTTGTATAATTTTTAAACAGGTCAGCGAAATCCTAATCTTATTCCGCAACCTACCTGTGAAAAATACGTAAATTTACCACGATTTAAGTAGACCCTTAATGATTCACCTAGCTATTCATAGTCTTATGCTGCCATCTAGTGGAGTAATAATGTTATGTATTATGTGGTAAAGGAAAGCATAAGCTGTGTGTTGGGTTCCGCCAAGGAGAATAAAGATTTTTGTCAATGTTGATTTCACCTCGCAAGCCTGTCTCCATTTGTTTTTATTTTGTTCCATCAGTAGGGTTATTCATCATCTTTAAAGCTACATTGGTGGCAGCGGTGCTTTGTTTTCCAAAATTGCCTCTGCTTTTTTTGCGACTGGAAACAAAACTTCTTTGACAGGAGGACATTAGCCAGAGACCAGTAGGGGGAATCTATTAGCATTCTCTATTTCAAGATAGGTTGCTAATACTAACCATAACAATAGAAAATAAAAAAGAAGAAAATAGAGACTCTAAAATTGAAATTATTGACAGCAAATAAGCCCCATTCAAGATGTTTACCGACTATTCTTGTGAGTACACCTGAGTGCCAAACACAAGCGCATGGGAGCAGTGAGTGGATACCAGAGCAGCGACGGGAACATTACTCCTCATATAATGAGAGAAACAGTTACCTCAGCAGAACGACTGGCTTGTGTAGCCCCAGCCCTGGACCTCGATTTCCCTATGATGGTGCGTCACAGAAACTTTGTCTCAGAATGTTATAATGTATTAATCTTAACAACGGTGACTGTGCCACCATTGAGTGAAATTATTGTGTGGAGTCACCAAGTGTGGCTGACGCACCTCCAGGTAATTATATAGGCTATTAGGAGCCGAAACCCAATGACAAAGCAAAGCTTGTCATTGCACTCACCATAGCTGTTGTTGAGAAGGGAGTTGTTACTGCCCACCTGTTGAACCCAACCAAGCAGATGCTGAAAATTCATCAGGATACCCACTTGGGACAGTTCTATCATATCAATGATGAAGACTTGTTTATTAACCCCCTGAGGCCACACTTGAGTGTAACACTGTAGCTGCCTCAATTGCAATGCCTTTTATCTCACTTGAAGCTTTGTCTCAACTGGAAGCCTTACTGCTTAAGTACAGCAGCATTTTCAGAGCCACACCACAAAACACAGGGGGCTGTGGAATTGTCAAACACAACATTAGGACTGGTGACCATGCATCAGTTAAACAGCATGTATATCACACATCACCAAACAAGCAAGTTTCTAAATTACTAGCAGATAGTGATATTGAGGAAAGTGACTTTCTCGAGTGACTACTGGCAGGTAGAGGTTGCTGATACTGATCGTGAAAAAACAGCATTTACAACTGGAAGAGGACTCTATCAATTCTTTGCCTTGCCCATGGGTCTTACCAATGCACTAGCAGTTTTGTATGGTTTATTTGGATGATATCCTCATTTTGAGCAAGACCTTTAATGATCATCTAGCCCACCCGAATGAAGTCTTTTCTAGAATTCAAAGCATTGGACTGAAGCTTAATTATAAAAAGTGCCACATAGCTTGTGACCATGTTGTGTTTTTAGGCCATGTTGTTTCTCGACAGGGGCTCCAACATGATCCACTAAACATGCAGCGTTTCACTCGTTTTATCACCAAACTCCTCAATAATGCGATCCAAGTCATTATTTTATTACTATACCATCTCAAAAAGCTCTGCAAATTTATGTGATATTCTTTGAGCGCTGGAAGCAGCTACCTCCTATGTTTATGTCTGCTTATCTCTGTATGGTGCAGCTGCTAGGGCTATAGCTCACACGCCCCTTTTTTTTGGTCTCACTCGGCCGTTGAATGGTTTTCTCAGCTTTTTCCCGGGAAAAAATGACTAGAGACCTGTGCTTTACGTCTTTCTGTTGATGTCGGACCAGGTCCGACATTGGACCACAAAGGGTTAAAGCACCTCCATGGTGGACCCTGGTCTGCTCATCTTTCTGTAGAGCGAGTTCTTGCTTGTGCACACCAAGTGTGTTATTGGCCCTGCATGTACAAGCACATTAAACACTGGTGTGAGCAATGGTATACATGTATAACATGTAACAACCAGTTTATTGTTGTGAACTATAATATCAACAAATGAAAAAATGAACAAAAAAAAAATACAAATGTGTGTAGAACAGAAAAGGAACAGAGAAAAAGAAGAAATGTAGAAAACGGTAATTCAAAAAATTAGAAGAAAATAGATAACTGTAGAGACATAAAAGTAACTAAAGGTACAGATAAGTATGTAGGTATAAACAGAAGGCCAAATAGTATCACAAAGTAAAAATGAGTGTAGTGTCCGGAGAGTCTCTAATAAACCCACACTCACAAACACAACACACACATACCCACAGAGAAAGACAAAGGCAAATGGAATAATTACAGATGAAAAACAATGACTTCTGGAAGAAATTACATTGAACAGTCTCTATTGCAATGGTGGGAAAATGACAGGTTGCTCTAACAAGTCATATAGTAGCAGTGTAATTGAAATTCATACAAAGTAACAAAATAACAAATGAAAAAATACTGAAAACTAAAGAATCAAATTAAAGTAGAAAAATGCAACAAACAAAAAAGAGATGATCTCACTGGATGATGAAGTCTCGAAATTAGTCCAATAAACAAAGCAATGATATTGAATATAGTAGGTTGAGGGAAAAATTATGATCATTAAAAGTGGTAAGCTGGTCCAGTATTGATCGGTTGAACAGTGTAACAGTTGGTTGGACAAAAATCAAACTTAGAAAATGGAGTCAAAAACAACAAACCCTAAACAGACCTTAAATCTACAGTTAAACTTAAACAAGCAACAGTGAACAAAAGTAAAGTGTTTAGAAAAAGTGTAAAAATCAGAAGGATGCACCAGATTTATCTAAATAGCAGAAGTACACTGAGGTTAAGTTTAACAATGCCGTTGTTTAGGAAAGGTTTTCCTCAGACTAAGGGAGTTTTTTTCCAGCTCTAAACAGTCAGCCTTTGAACAGGTGCTGGCTTCTTAGGAGCTCTGTGATTGGGGGAGTGGAGATTTGAATGAGACAATGGGGAAAGAGGATGAACAGAGGAGGTTTGCAAGGAACTATGGGGATTGAAGTTTAATCTGGCCAGGCTACTCACCCTGCTTAAAGGGACAGGTGGGTGAGTTTGTCTACCCATGTTATGTAGCATTGGACTTCTTACAGCTGTGTTTTTAGAGAAACTACAATTAAGAATTTATTTAATATTAATACTTTGTGTGTGCCATAAATCTGTTCTTTGCACGTGCAAGAAATTGGATGTGTAATAATTGAGTAATGTTTCATATTCTTTTAGGTAATTCTCAGTATACAGATATGCAATATATAAGCAGAGACAAGTTGTTAATCTTTGCCACTATTGGTATAACCATACCATATGACTACCCAGTCAAATACCACAGCATTTTAAAACTGCTCTGATTTTTCATTTACATTCTTGTTGCATGACTTTTACCTTGCCTCCCCTCTGAGTCATTCCTCAATAGTTTTGACAGTCTTGAATACTGAAATGCTTTCTGAAGAAGTTCTTACTTTTAGCTTTCTATCTAAGTCTGTGTGTGATGGTGATGAGTGAATTTGAATTTTGTACATAAAGATATATTTTTTCACAGTCATACTGCAAAACATGTTGGTCATTGCAACGTACAGGATCAATGTTTTATATATATAAAGTTTCATTAAAATGTAATAAGTGCTATTAAGACGTGAGTGTATTTCTGTATGATTTGTTGCAGTATGTAAAATAACTTTTTGTGTTCTCAAGATGTAAAAATGAAAGTGTGACTGTAGCAGGGCGAAAGCCCTTAATGTGGGAGTTTAAGGTTGGCACGGATGGGGTTAAATCTGTCCTTGTCAGCAATCACAGGTGTGGCCATTCCACAGTTAGGTATCTGAGTGCTAATTGGGGAGTGGCCACATGTATTTAAGGGAGGAGAAATCCTTTCTCTGGGAGAGGGAGTAGGTGTGTATTTCACATTTTGTGTGGGTCAGTGAAGGTGAATGTACAGCCTGACATTAATGTTTGTGGTCAATATTGTTTTGTTTAAGTCTTTCATTTTGGTCCTCGTGCCCTTTTTGCTTGTTCCAGTTTTATTTGTGTTTCTTTAATCTGAAAAATGCCAAGTTATCAAAAGTGCCCAGCCATTTAAAGTAGAAATATCTAAAACACAAGCCAGGTTTCAAGAAACCATTGGTGCAACCTTGCCAGCACCAAGCAAATAGACACAACTGTAAAAGCGGTGCTGGCCAAGGTTGCCCCAATTGTTTCTTCTAAACTCAGATGTCCTGTAATATACATATGCATGGATAAAAGTGCCTGGGGTATGCAGAAATCTGCAAAAAATTGTTGGAAGAAGAAGAAGGAGATGTTTACCTTATTTTGGTGACTTATTTCTCTTACAGTATGACAGGTATTGATTTTTCTTTACTACATTTCACCTAAAAGTATTGGGAACTACAATTTAAAAGTGAAATTGTGCTTTTGGCTGATTTACTTTTGCTATGCCAATACCCTGAAAACACGCAAACTATCCTTGCTGTATAGAAAGTCTCTGGCAGTTGTTGCTGACAACTTACTGTTCCTCTCAATTGCAACAGCACTTTAAACAGCAGCTTCTTGTCTCTGATTCTCACTCCTGATGTTATTCTGCTACCATGACAGACAGGCAGCTAGATGAACATGCAGAGAGACAGCTAGCACCTCTGATACTACTCTGATATGAATTTGAGAGAATGAGAAGGCTTGTATTTTCAACATACCAGTGCCGCTCAAATTATCTTGATAGCTGTTGAAAGATTGGATTCATTATAGGCTAAAAATGAGGGCTGTGAGAACAGAGCATCCCAATGATCTAAACTTTAAACAGAACAGAGGAAGCAAAGAGCTGCCTTGTATCGTAAACACATCTTTATTGGAGAAGGCAGCATCTGAGTTATGTGGGACTTACTTTTGAAAAGCAGCCAGGGAAAAGTTTATAGGGGTTACTTTCATTCATTTTCTGATTTGAAAAAATGCATTCTATTTTATCAGTTTAAACAATTTCAAGATGATATCTGTAGAAATGTTTTTCATATAAAAGAAAACAAACCATTTTATTTTATTTCTCGTCATCCTTCACATTTTTCTTACTTTAAGTTTTGAAGTCAATTTTTTTAAGTCAATTCAATCTATAATTGCTTTTTTTCTGTTGCGTGGCTATGTTGCTGTTTTGTGTGTCATACTCATACCATACAGACAAATTAAGCTTCTGCATCTTTTCTTCTTGTCCTGGTTTAACACAATCTTAGCGCAAATGGAAACTGATCCATAACTTCCAGTAAATTCTGTGGTAACACAAAATGGCATCAAGTCCTAAACATATACCCTAAATACAATGATTACATTAAGGGTGTCTAACAACACTTGAGATAGAGCAGGACATGGGCCAGCAGCCTTATGTAATGTAATCAAGAATGCCTTACAATACTCAAAGAGGACTGGCTTTGCTGGCTCAATAAGACTATGACAGAGCACAAGCATTATTGTATTGCCATCAGTAGTGGAGGCAGACGTCTTGTATTGGGGGCCTCAAAGTGCCCGCCCCTGTGTGTATTATCTGTTATGTGTTGCGTGTGGTGTGTTTAAATGTTGGTGTATAGACATTGGTACACGGGATATAAACGGGTCTGTGTAACACGAGTGTTTAAAAATGTATATTTGTATTTAGGCACGAGGATTGCACAGCACTTCACGTGCAAGTAAAATGTAGTAATATGTGAGCACGGGGAATTGCACTTTATTAATTCACGTGCTGGGATTCAAGTGAATAATTAATTGGTAATTGAATCCCAGCACAATAGTATATATAGATGCACGTTGTCACATACTGCGGGTGGGTGTTCGGTGAGCGGAGAACGGGATTGGAGACGGAGGAAATAAGCAGTAGTAGTATAATAAGAGGAGAAAGTATCTGCTCACCGTGTTTGTCAGTGTCTGTCCGTGCACCGTTTCGTTAAGTTTAGTCTGTTTTCGTTTGTCTATTTTATTTTGGCGTAGAGTGCCGTGTCCTGTGTTTTTCGTGTTTGTGTAAACCTTTTATTTTGTATTAAACCGGCGCCAACAGGCGTCTTCATCACTTCATTTCATCCGTCCTGTGTTTTGTGTATTTCATTCCCTTTCCTGGTTCTGACGCCGCCCACTTCGGCCGTCTCTGTGACACGTGGTGTCCTGCGTGGGATTTAACAGCGCCTCCAAGCGTCAGACCAGGAGAGGTTTTTTTTTTTTGTGTGTGGGAGAAAAAAAAAAAAAGGGGGCGTCTTTGGATTAAAAAAAAAAAAAAGAAAGAAATGGGGAGAAGCAGGAAAGAGGATAAAGAGGTGAGGGACAGGGAGGAGGAGTGCCGCCTAAGGGCCAGACATCCCCGGCGATGTAACCAGTCCTTGCCGGGGTGCCTCCTCTGCAACCAGGACCATCTCTTTGCCAATTGTCCCTTCCGTTGCCCCTACCAGGAGGGAGAGGAGGAACTGCCGCAGGAGAGGAAGGTGAGGAGGTGGCAGTAGTCCCACCGCTGTCTCCACAGCCGCACCAGTCCCCTGCAAGTGAGGGAGAGCCGCACCAGTCCCCTGTATCAAGGGTAGACTACACACCGCTCCCACCTCCACCACCAGGAGACTACACGCCGCTCCCACCTCCACCGGCAGGCGCAGAGCAGCAGGAGCTGCCTCTGCCTCCGCCACCTCCACCGGCAGGCGCAGAGCAGCAGGAGCTGCCTCTGCCTCCGCCACCTCCACCGGCAGGAGCAGAGCAGCAGGAGCTGCCTCTGCCTCCGCCACCTCCACCGGCAGGCGCAGAGCAGCAGGAGCTGCCTCTGCCTCCGCCACCTCCACCGGCAGGGGGAGAGCAGCAGGAGCTGCCTCTGCCTCCGCCACCTCCACCGGCAGGAGCAGAGCAGCAGGAGCTGCCTCTGCCTCCGCCACCTCCACCGGCAGGAGCAGAGCAGCAGGAGCTGCCTCTGCCTCCGCCACCTCCACCGGCACTTCCTGCCTCTGCGTCCGCCACCTCCAGCAGAGGGTGAATGCCTGCTGGGTCCCTGTCCACCAGCAGAGGGTGAATGCCTGCTGGGTACAAGTCCACCAGCAGAGGGTGAATGCCTGCTGGTATCACTTCCCCCACGGCAGAGGGTGAATGCCTGCTGGTATCACTTCCCCACCAGCAGAGGGTGAATGCCTGCTGGGTCCCTGTCCACCAGCAGAGGGTGAATGCCTGCTGGGTCCCTGTCCACCAGCAGAGGGTGAATGCCTGCTGGTATCACTTCCCCCACCAGCAGAGGGTGAATGCCTGCTGGGTCCCTGTCCACCAGCAGAGGGTGAATGCCTGCTGGGTCCCTGTCCACCAGCAGAGGGTGAATGCCTGCTGGTATCACTTCCCCCACCAGCAGAGGGTGAATGCCTGCTGGTATCACTTCCCCCACCAGCAGAGGGTGAATGCCTGCTGGTATCACTTCCCCCACCAGCAGAGGATGAATGCCTGCTGGTATCACTTCCCCCACCATCACGAGGAGAGGAGCTGGAGCTTCCTCTGCCTCCACCTCCATCAGGGGGAGAGGAGCAGGAGCTGCCTCTCCCTGCACCACAAGGGCCAGGACTAGATGCTGGCGGTCCTCAGCAGCCCTTGCATAGGCTGCTGAGGGAAGCACGGGGAAGAACCTCCCGGCTGCAGTGGCCGAAAAGAGGGCCAACACCCGCACCCCAGCTTGTCCTGACTGCCAGCCTCGCTTCGCCCAAGGATGCCAGCCTCGCTTCGCCCAAGGATGCCAGCCTCGCTTCGCCCAAGGATGCCAGCCTCGCTTCGCCCAAGGATGCCAGCCTCGCTTCGCCCAAGGATGCCAGCCTCGCTTCGCCCAAGGATGCCAGCCTCGCTTCGCCCAAGGATGCCGCTCTGCATCGCCTGGGGTTGCCCGCCGCTCTGCATCGCCTGGGGTTGCCCGCCGCTCTGCATCGCCTGGGGTTGCCCGCCGCTCTGCATCGCCTGGGGTTGCCCGCCGCTCTGCATCGCCTGGGGTTGCCCGCCGCTCTGCATCACAGCCGGAAGTACTGTGGCCGGAACCCCACGAAGGGGAGCTGCCGGCCACGAAGAAGGGGGAGGAGGTCTGGAGACCGCCAACCCCAGCAGCAGTTTCGCTGCCGGAGGAGGGGGAGGAGGTCTGGAGACCGCCAACCCCAGCAGCAGTTTCGCTGCCGGAGAAGGGGGAGGAGGTCTGGAGACCGCCAACCCCAGCAGCAGTTTCTCCGCCGGAGATCGTGGGGGAGGTCCGGAGACCTGCTCCCTCTGCAGTTTCTTCCCTGCAGGAAGAACGGTGGTTGAAGCCCCACCAAGGGGAGCTGCCGGCGCCGAAGGAGGGGGAAGGTCAGGAGACCTTGTTTTCCCACTATTCATGTTTTCCAATATTTTTCACCCAGAGAAATGGGTGGGGGGGCAGGATGAACTATTAATGAAATGCTGAATCAGTGGATAAACACTGCTGGTGGCAATTAATTTCTCATTGATTTCACTAAAGACTGTTCTCTCTTGTTCAATAAACAAACAGGTCTAATACTCCAGTACTGCTATCTATTTTATTTAGACATATGACTGTTAAGGATTATAAGAGAATTGTTTAGGGTTGGTTAGATACTGATTTAGAGATGAGTCACCAATGTATTTGAGTAAAACAACAAAAAAAGTATTTGTTTACCTTCCTTCTACCTGTGTTTTTTTAAATGTTTCTGTCCAGCATTTCTGATGAAGAATGTATTATAATATCGAAGAATTAGAGAAGATTTGGTTAATGTTTAAAATTTTAGAAGGACATGACACAGCTAAACCTAACCAATACTTGTTAGGGCAGCACAGAAACCAGGACCAGAGGAGATGGCACTAAGACAGAGAAGGAGACACTTCACAGAAAGTGGTGAGGATATGGAATGGATTAACTACCCATGCTGATGCTGGCTCATTGGATTAAAACACCTGATGATAAAATTCTCAGATGAATCTGTTACTGTGTCAGTATCAGACAAGCATCTATGGGCTGACTGGCCTTCTCTTGTTCATAAATTTGTGTTCTTTTGTTTTACATACCCTGATTAGCAGTGATATCACATGGTGTGACAGGCTGGCTGTGTGGTGACATCAGGCCAGATGCAGTAAGAATAACATGCACAAAGTACTGCAGTGCAAATGATGCGCCATGTGCTGCTTATTAAAGATAAAAATAAATAAAATATTTTAACAAAAAACACTTTGCTTACAGAGCGGAATAAAAATTCAACAAAAACAAATCTCTAACACAAAAAGGGGAAGTACGATGTCCATGGGGACGGCCATGTGGGAGGTCCTTCATCCCCCACTCCTTCGTGGATTGCAGCTCCCTCTTCTGGGGCTTCAGCCACAAAATCTCCTGCAGGGAAAGTGCTGCAGGGGGGAGCTGGTCTTCTGAACTCCCCCCCCTCCCCACCCCCCCTTCTTCATGGCCGGCAGCTCCCCTTTTTGGGGCTTCGGCCACCCGATTTCTGTCAGCGAAACTGCTGCAGGGGGGAGCTGGTCTCCTGAACTCCCCCCCTTCTTCATGACTGGCAGCTTCCCTTTGTGGGGCTCCAGCCACAGTATTTCCTGCTGCCTGGCAGGGCTGGCAGTGACCCCAGGCGAAGCAGAGCCCTCAGTGACCCCAGGTGAAGCAGAGTCCTCAGCGACCCCAGGTGAAGCAGGACTGGCAGTGACCCTAGGAGAAGCAAAGGAGACACAGGCAGGCCAAGGCAATGCGGAGCAGCAGGAAAACCCAGGTGAAGCTGAGCAGCAGGCAAACTCAGGTGACACTGAGCAGCAGGCAAACTCAGGTGAAGCTGAGCAGCAGGCAACCCCAGGTGATGCAGAGCAGCAGACAACCCCAGGCGATCCAGACATGCCATCCTTCAGTGGAGCGGGCGTGGTATCCCTGAGTGGAGTGGGCATGGCATCCCTGAGCGGTGCAAGACATGCATCCTTGGGCATTGCAAGGCAGGCATCCCTGCGTGGTTCAAGGCAGGCATCCCCAGTGGGTGGCGAATTGGCATCCCCAGGCAATGGCGAACTGGCATCACCAGGCAATGCACGACAGGGTGAGGGCGATGAAGGCGACAGGGGCTCCTCCCTTTCTGGCGGTGAAGGTGGAACCAGCAGGCATACTCCCTCTGCTAGTGGAGGTAGGAGCGGCAAGCAGTCCTCCCAGAGCAGTGGAGGCGGAACCAGCAGGTATTATCCCTTTGCTGGTGGAGGTGGGAACAGCAGGTATTTCTCCTCTGCTGGTGGAGACGGGAGCTGTGGACATTTGGCCTCCCCCCTCTTGGGCTATGGACGCACTGGCTCCTCCCTTTTGGGCTCTGGACGTTCAGCCTCCCCCCTCTTGGGTTGTGGATGCACCGACTCCTTCCCCTTGTCTCCTCTCCAGCAGCTGTAATTCCACTCTTTAGGGAGGGGTTAATTAACTGGGAAATGCCCCCACTCCCCACAGATGTAGCAACAGTAGGTCTTGCCTATGTTGTGGAGGAGGGCTTCCCAGCTGATCTCCCCCTTTGCCTGCTGTTGCTGCTGCAGTTGCTGGTTTTTCTGCAGCTGTTGTTGCTGCAGCAGCTGCTGTCTCCTTCCTATCCTCCTCTTTCCTCACATCCTCTCTTGCTCACTCCAAAAAGTTATAAGAAAAAAAGAAAAATAACAGCAGTACCCTTTCTGGCCTGAGTTGGAGGCTGTGGTTGATCCCACGAGGACAACATATGTGTCAGACTGGCCATGTGGTGACGTCAGGCCAGATGCAGGAAGAATAACACGCACAAGGTACTGCAGTGCAAATGACATGCCGTGCACCACTTATTAAAGACAAAAAATAAAATATTTGAACAATAAACACTTTGCTCACAGAGTGAAATAAAAATTCAACAAAAAGAATACAAAATAAACAAAAGCCAGGTCAGGCTGAGCAATTGTGTTTAATTACTGTGTTTAGTTTCGTTTTCTTTGTCTCCTCTCTTGCTCTCCCATTCCTCCTCTGAACACCCACCCAGATTGCACAGAGCTGCAGGTTTTTATACAGGTGACCATCTCCCGATTAACAACAAATTAATCACTTAATTCGGAAGATGGCTACTTTCTGCACGAGGTTTCTAATGCAGATGGGGCTAACCATCCATGCTGCTAAACAATATACAAACACACGGCTACACCGTCATATTTAAATACATAAATAAATCATAATACAAACGCAAAATAACATGACACAGGGGCGGAGACCCCATTCTAAAAATAAATAAACAATATATATTAAATAGCAGGGCTTTGCCCTGCCCCCTTTTAATGTGCAGGGCTTTCCTACTGCCCTGCAACACATGGTATCATGTGACATGGGATTACCAATTATATTTGGGTTGGTATACATTTTTCAGTACTGGTATTTAACATTTGTGGCAAGAGTTTTCTTATACAGTGAGCTATCCTATGCCGGCTCAACATCACCGGGGAAAGGCACAGGGTACGATTCTGGGAGTACTGAAGATCCAGTTGTGTGACCACATGGTGCACTGGCTAAGCCCCGCCCAGAAAACGGGTCTGCAAATGGGTGAAGCCATAGCAGTGGAGCAATTCTGCCATGTGGTTGGCACCGAAATCCAGGTGTGGATACGGCGCCACAACCCCACCACCCTGGAAGCAGCAATAAAACTGGCGGAGGATTTTGAGGACTCTCTGGTCTCAGCCCACACCAACCTGTTCACAGTTCCTATCAACCAGAACAGCTATACACCACCTCCTCTCTCTGCTCCACCTACAACACCAGGACTGAGACCTCCAAGAACTCCGGCCCCTCCAGCTCTTCGTGGAGGTCAAGGTTGACCCCCAGAGGGGGTAAAGCTGCTACCCCGGCTTCATTGCCATACCAGCAACAAGATATTTCATTGACCAATGTTCTCTCCTTCTCCCCTAGCTGTTTTAGATGCAACCAACAGGGGCACCAGGCCAGGTCATGCCCATGGGCAATGGATTGTGACGTGGCGGCATGCAACTGGGCACCTGAAGCAGGTAAGCCCGAGGAAAATGGTCAGGAGGGACCATGCAGTTTTAGGCAAGGTGAAAACCCATGCATTAGTGGACACTGGGTGCAAGCAGACCTTAATTAGGCAGCTCTCTTGGGCATGTGTCAGGCCAGGTGGCGATCTCCTGCATCCATGGAGATACAGAGACATACGGAGATGACCGCACATGTAAACATGGCAGAAAAAGAAGAAAGGGAAATAATTGGTTTAGTTTTCCCCTTTCAAACTAAAATGTTTTCTAAATTTTTTGTCCAAGAAAAAACAAATAGAGATGGATACGAAAATGGGAGGGAGCATTAATAAGTCAAGGCTGGAGTCTGGTGGGAGAATGCTCCAATGGTGACAAATGTCAGTCAAAGGGGGATGGAACGCAAGAGGGCGAGATTACTGGGCCATCTAGGGCAGATGCTACTCCTGCGCCTCTCAATATAACTGACTTGTGGCACTCAAGTGCGGACATAGTGTGGGGCCAACATAATGACCTGTCAGTAGTGCATGCCTGGGGACAGGTCCGGTCTATTGAAGGTAAGGATGTTGACAGTGCTGGGGCGCTAGTATTTCCGCACTTCTGTATCAAGGGGCAATTACTGTATAGGGTAAACCTAGCCATGGGCACAAGACAGCTTGTAACACAATTATTCGTTCCCCCGTTTTGTCGGCCCAAGGTCATGAGACTGACGCATGATATCCCTTTTCCAAGGCACCTTGGAGCTGACAAAACAAGGGAATGGATATAAATACGTAACCACACGCCCAGACTGCCAGCAAGTAGCGCCGGGTCGAGTGCTCCCCATCCCTTTGGTTCCACTGCCAATTATTTCCACCCCCTTTGAAGGCATTGCAATGGACATAGTGGGTCCTTTGCTACCTTCTGATTCTGGGTATACACATATATTACCGGTGGTGGATTACGCAACGGGAAACCCAGAGGCAGTTTCATTGAGGTCCACTAGTGCAGCTGCAATTGCCAAAGAATTAGTGCAGATTATGGCTAGAGTAGGGATCCCCAAGGAGATTTTGACTGATCATGGAACCAACTTTGTCTAACGCGCTACAGTGTATAAGTGTATAACATATAAAAAATACCTCCAATCAGGACATCATTTTATCATCTACTGACGGATGGTTTGGTGGAACATTTTAATCAGACCCTAAAGCAGATGTTGAGACATTTTTAAAATGAAGAGCAAAAGCATTGGGCATCACTTCTTCCCTACCTCCGTTTTGCAATGAGAGAGGTGCCACTGAGTTCGACAAGGTTCTCCCCCTTCGAGCTCTTGTACGACCGACAGCCTCGTGGCATTCTCGATTTGTTGAGATGGGTGGGAGGAGCATAAAGGCTCATCCAACAATGTGGTGCGGCATGTGCTCCTACTAAGAGATCGCCTGGATTTAGTTGGTTGTTTGTCCCAGGACAACTTCAAATCAGCTCAGCTCCAGCAACAGCAGCATTACAATAAAAAATGCACTTATTCAAACATTTTGACCAGGAGACAAGATAATGCTGCTCCTTCCCTCCTCAGAATAGAAATTATGTGCTAAATGGCAGGGGGCCATATAAATTGATTCAGGCTATAGGAAAGGTGAATTATGAAATTAGACACCCTGATCGTCGTAATGAATGTGAAATTTATCATGTAACTATATTAACCCTTTCCAGTCCAATGTCGGACCCTGTCCGACATCATCGAAAAACGTAAAGCACAGGTTTCTAGTCGTTTATTCTCTCCGGAAAAAAGCCGAAAAAAAACATTCAATGGCCGAGTGAGACCGATAGGAGCCGAATGAAACTGAAAAAAAAGGGTTGTGTGAGCAGTAGCCCTAGCATCTGCGCCATACAGAGACAAGCAGACATAAACAAAGGAGGTAGCTGCTTCCTGATCCAGCACTCAAAGAATATCAGACATTTGCAGAGCTTTTTGAGATGTTATAGTAATAAAATAATGACTTGGATCGTATTATTGAGGAGTTTGGTGATAAAACGAGTGATCAGGAGAGGATTTATCAGTGTGCATGTCTATAAAGAGGTATGTGAAAAATACAGTGAATACGGGGTGGGGCTTGGTTGGAGATGTAGTACTGATGTCGCTTAGCATTGCAATGCCCTTTAAACCACTTTTACTCAGGGGAGGTGGGGGGACATTAAACAGCGCGTTTAAAATAAACAGCCCGTGTGAAAATAAATTGGACCTGACGTGACTCACAGGCACTGAATAAATGGACCGCAAAGGATTAAAGCCCTGGCGGTCCAAGGAGGCCTTATTTATAGCCCCAGACAATGTAGATACCCCTAGCACTAAAATCATTTTGATGGGGGAACAATTGGTTCCAGATCAGCAATGGGAGCTGCATAAACTTATTGAGGAATTCAACGGCAGAACTAGCTTGGTTGAATATGACATTATTTCTCCCTCAGGTGTCACAGTACAAGAGAGACATTACTTGATGCCAGCAAGTTGACGAAGTAGCATTCACAAAGAGGTATGGGATATGCTTGAACTTGGCGTGATTGAACCTTCCAGGGGCGAGTGGTGCAGTTCTATTGTCATATTGGCTAAGAAAGATGGCACCAACGACTTCTGTGTAGACTTCCAGAAGGTAAACGCTATTGCCAAGTTCGAAGCGTACAGTGGCTGCGAAAGTATTGACCCCCCTTGGCATTTTTCCTATTTTGTTGCCTTACAACCTGGAATTAAAATAGATTTTTATTTGGATTTCATGTAATGGACATACACAAAATAGTCCAAATTGGTGAAGTGAAATGAAAAAAATAACTTGTTTAAAAAAATTCTAAAAAATAAATAATGGAAAAGTGGTGCGTGCATATGTATTCACCCCCTTTGCTATTAAGCCTCTAAATAAGATCTGGTGCAACCAATTACCTTCAGAAGTCACATAATTAGTTAAATAAAGTCCACCTGTGTGCAATCTAAGTGTCACATGATCTGTCACATAATCTCAGTATATATACACCTGTTCTGAAAGGCCCCAGAGTCTGCAACAGTAGGGGCCTGGCAGAGTCTTCACTTAACAGTATCAAATGCCCACTGACACTCTACTGACCATTTATTCAGATTTGGTGCACTCTTTTTGGTGAGGTCGACTAAAGGTTTAACCACTGTGGCATACTCAGGGATAAAGCAGTGGTAATAACCGGCTAATCCCAGTATGTACCTCACCTGAGTCGTAGTTGTGGGGATCGCCGCGTCTACCAAAGCCTGGATTTCAGTGACAATGGATTTCACCCTTCCATTCCCCATTAAAATTTGCAACTATTGAGACTCTGTTTTGGCAAATGAGCATTATCTCAAGTTAGCGGTCAGCCGAGCTACCCTTAGAGACGGAAGGACGGCAATAACCGTAACCAAATGCTCTCGACGGTGGAGCTGTAAATAATTACGTCATCAATATATGCTGCTACGTATTGCTGATGTGGGCATAAAACCTGCTCCAACAGTCTCTGTAAGGCATTGGGCGCACCATGTAGCCCAAACGGCATGGTTTTGAAATGAAACAGCCCTTCATGGGTTGAAAATGTTCTGTCTAGAATTGCGGTTTAAGGGGATCTGACAGTATCCCTTTGTCAAGTCCAGAGTAGAGATAAACTTCACCTTTCCCAGTCCATCTAGAAGTGCGTCAACCCGAGGCATAAGGTACAGTGGCTTGCGAAAGTATTGACCCCCCTTGGCATTTTTTGTACTTTGTTGCCTTACAACCTGGAATTAAAATTGATTTTTTGGGGGTTTGTATCATTTGATTTACATAACTTGCCTACCACTTTGAAGATGCAAAATATTTTTTATTGTGAAATAAACAAGAAATAAGACAAAAAAAAACAGAAAACTTGAGCGTGCATAAGTATTCACCCCCCCCCAAAGTCAATACTTTGTAGAGCCACCTTTTGCAGCAATTACAGCTGCAAGTCTCTTGGGGTATGTATCTATAAGCTTGGCACATCTAGCCATTGAGATTTTTTCCCATTCTTCAATGCGAAACTGCTCCAGCTCCTTCAAGTTGGATGGGTTTTGCTGGTGTACAGCGATCTTTAAGTCATACCACAGATTCTCAGTTGGATTGAGGTCTGGGCTTTGACTAAGACCTCCAAGACACTTAAATGTTTCCCCTTAAACCACTTGAGTGTTGCTTTAGCAGTATGCTTAGGGTCATTGTCCTGCTGGAAGGTGAACCTCCGTCCCAGTCTCAAATCTCTGGAAGACTGAAACAGGTTTCCCTCAAGAATTTCCCTGTATTTAGCGCCATCCATCATTCCTTCAATTCTGACCAGTTTCCCAGTCCCTGCCGATGAAAAACATCCCCACAGCATGATGCTGCCACCACCATGCTTCACTGTGGGGATGGTGTTCTCGGGGTGATGAGAGGTGTTGGGTTTGTGCCAGACATAGCGTTTTCCTTGATGGCCAAAAAGCTCAATTTTAGTCTCATCTGACCAGAGTACCTTCTTCCATATGTTTGGGGAGTCTCCCACATGCCTTTTGGCGAACACCAAACGTGTTTGCTTATTTTTTTCTTTAAGCAATGGCTTTTTTCTGGCCACTCTTCTGTAAAGCCCAGCTCTGTGGAGTGTACGGCTTAAAGTGGTCCTATGGACAGATAATCCAATCTCCTCTTTGATTAATGCCCTCCTTGCCTGGTCCGTGAGTTTTGGTGGGCGGCCCTCTCTTGCCAGGTTTGTTGTGGTGTCATATTCTTTCCATTTTTTAATAATGGCTTTAATGGTGCTCCGTGGGATGTTCAAAGTTTCGGATATTTTTTTATAACCCAACCCTGATCTGTACAACTTTGTCCCTGACCTGTTTGGAGAGCTCCTTGGTCTTCATGGTGCCGCTTGCTTGGTGGTGCCCCTTGCTTAGTGGTGTTGCAGACTCTGGGGCCTTTCAGAACAGGTGTATATATACTGAGATTATGTGACAGATCATGTGACACTTAGATTGCACACAGGTGGACTTTATTTAACTAATTATGTGACTTCTGAAGGTAATTGGTTGCACCAGATCTTATTTAGAGGCTTAATAGCAAAGGGGGTGAATACATATGCACGCACCACTTTTCCATTATTTATTTTTTAGAATTTTTTTAAACAAGTTATTTTTTTCATTTCACTTCACCAATTTGGACTATTTTGTGTATGTCCATTACATGAAATCCAAATAAAAATCTATTTTAATTCCAGGTTGTAAGGCAACAAAATAGGAAAAATGCCAAGGGGGGTCAATACTTTCGCAAGCCACTGTATCTGCCATTGCAGCCCTTCATGAACCACATGGTACACTGTGCAGGGAAAGACCACCAAAATGCAGATTATTTTTCCCGGCAGGGGGGAGTAATGGGAGAGGTAGATTCAGCCGAGTGTTCCTTTGGCTCCACTTTGAGTGGTGGTATATGTGACAGCAACAGAATGATTATTGGTGGTAAATCTCCCTCCCGACCTGTGAGGGCGCTAAGTAATGGGAACGGAGTACCCTGGATAGCTTGGCCTGACACTTCGTTCCTAAGTTTAAATGAAAGTCGGTCATTTAGAAAAGGGGCAGAGCTTTGGTACACTAACTCATCGACCCAGAAGGGAAATGATGTGACAGCTGCGGATTGGAGGAACGGCTGCAATCATTTACCAAGGGGTCATGAGTGATGGTATAAGTAGGGATCAAAGTGACATAATCTGTTCCTTCATTTGGTTTATGAAAAATAACCCAGAAGGACCTGTGCTGAGTGTTTGTTTGTCTTGTCTAATTGTTTCTTGTTATTATTAGATAGCTAACACATTCCGGAGCTCCGGAGTCGTCAGAGTCCAGCACAAACCCAGAACAGCACTGCACTCGTATCACCATAACTGTATTTGCACCACAAGCACTAATTCACGCACTGATGGACTTGTGTATGTGTTTTGTGCTTCGTGTGGGTGTGGGTGTACAATAAACAGGACTATTATTTTGGGACCAACCCGGGTATTACAAAGTAAGTAATACACCCCGCTGTATTACTTGCCATTTTTTGTGTTTGTTATTTGTTTTGCCGTCAGGCACTGGACATAAAGCTCATTAAACAACCTTTGCACCTGGATTATAATTATCTGTATGTTCATTGATCACCTCCACCTGCACACTATTAACCACTTTGCCAAAGTTCCTCTTAACATCACTTTTTAAGTTTCTTAGCTACAGGTAACTTACTAACTATTAACAAATGATGATAACAGTTTTGTTAAAGGTTAGATAATATATAGTGACCTGTTTGAAACTAAAAAGAAGCTAAAACTGTTGTGCACACATCAGATCCCTACTGCAGGATTATAACTGTTTCTCATATCAAAACAGTGTTAAATTCATTCAAAGACACTTTTAAAGATGTTATTAAAGATATTTAGAAAATGAACATTAGGTTTTATTTTATTAGCAATTCAAATTTATAAACATATATCAATTAACTGTTAATGCAAAATTAACATATTAATATGTAGCAAGCTACTTGTAAACAGTAAAAAAGTGCTCTAAATATTAAATGTGTATATTCTGTTTATCAGGAGACAAATCATTTGAATATGACATTTTACATTGCAAATTGTTGGCAAATGTACTCCAAATAAAAAATATGTAAAAAGAAAAAAAAAAAACATGTTCAAATGTATCTTGAAAGGCTGCTATTCATGAGACCCCTAGACATACAAAGTAAGAAACAGACAACATATGTCTGGATTTTTAAGGTACCCTTATCTGCCTATATGGCCCCTTACCCAATCGGAAAGCATCATGTAAACTAGAGGGTACGTGGAGGATGATATGATCATACCATATAATAATAATAATAATAATAATAATAATAATAATAATTTCCTTTTATAAAATACATGTAATATAAATAGGAAAACCATTATCTTTATGATCTTTATCTAATTAGCTCTGCCATCGCTAGAATGCCCCTTCCATGCTTCTCATGTTGTAGGGTGTATGCGCTGACATCACTTATTAGATCGATATTTTATCTAATGGCCTGGAATCAGCTATCCTATACATAATGTGTTGGTTTTGTAGTCATTATAACACTTATAACGCTCTGCCTCATGATGAGCTAGCAAATTCTCAGGGATGATGACAGGTCTTCATTTCTCAGCAGATTAACTGTCAGTTTAAAATTCATTTTGTCCAAATCAAAATGCAAGTTGAAAAAAAACATTTAAAAATACAAGGGGTAAAAAAATGAAAAATGAGAAAAATGGAAATCATCCCAGGTTATTAATGGAAGGGCTGTCAGTAACTTTATACATCAAAAAAGATATTCTCTCAGGTTGAGTTCACTTATTATACAGTTCAGTATGTAGTTAAACAACATACAGTAGCTTGTAACAAAGTTTAAACACTGCCTGTGTTACTGAGGAAAAGGTAATGCATTATACACATCCAGATACACAGTACATACATATCTAAAGATACACAAACAAAACAAACATTTCTGTTCCACTATAATATTCATAAATTACAAATCCATTACAATATATCACTTCACACATTGTGTCCATATATCTGGAGAACTGCATATCCAATTTTCTTGACTCTTGGCATTATCATTGTTTAACTTGAGTTATTGATTGAGAGTATTCAATTCTATGTATGTATGGAGGTGTCTGTCTGTCTGTTTGTATTTCACACTGACATTCTTGCATGTATGTGGAGAATCGCTTACCAGTTTGTGGTTAAACATTGTGTAATGATGGGCAGGCTGGTTTGATGTGAGTCCAGGCCTTAAGGCACTATAGAAAGTATAAGCGTGGATTGTGGGTACAAGCACAGAGCACATTTATTTTAGTAATCAAATGCTTCAGAGCACAGATAGCTACAATTCTATTCTATAACATAATGTCATAGGGTTAGGTGGTCCTATTATTTAGCCCCCTAGTCCCCACCTTACTCTACACATCTCTCTGACCTCCTCACAACTGATTGGTGATAGACTGAGAACCCAGTAGGTGGTGCAAAATACAGTGACTATACCCCCTTTCAAAATGTTCACCTTTTGAAAAAAATATTCTAGAAATTTGTAGAAAATTAATTAAAATAAAAACTGAAATAGCTTGGTTGGATAAGTGTCCATCCTCCTTGTAATAGCAATACTAAATTAGCTCAGGTGTAACCAATCGCCATCAAAATCACACACCAAGTTAAGTGGCCTCCACTTGTGATAAATTGTAGTGATTCACATGATTGTAGGATAAATTCTGCAGTTCTTGTAGGTTCCCTCTTCTGGGTAGTGCATTTCAAAGCAAAAACCATGAACACCAAGGAACCTCTGGGTCAAAATTGTTGAAAGGCACAGATCAGGGGATGGGTATAACAAAATATCAGAGCCCCTGAATATCCCTTGGAGCACAGTCAAGATGATTATTAAGAAGTGTATGGTGTATGGCACCACCAAGACCCTGCCTAGATCAGGCAGTCCCTCCAAACTGGATGACCGATGACCAATTAAGATCTTTCAGTTTTGAATTTCTAATACATAACTTTTTTTCCCCTTAACAGTGTGGAGTGTGGTGTGTAGATAAGTGGAAACAAATCCTAATTTAAATGTATGAAACTCAGAGGCACTGACACAACAAAATGTGAAAAAATTTCAAGGGGGTGTAGACTTTCTATAGGCACTGTAAGTATATATCTCACTTAAATGTACAGTAACTGATTAGTACATGATCATTTGCAATTTCATTGCTAATTCTTAAACTTTACTAATCTGTCATCAACTTGTTCATCACACTGCTCTAATTCTGGATCTATTGCTGTGGCTGGGAATGTATGTTACTGATATACTTCATGTTCATGTTAATCATTGTCATTTTTCACAAACCCAACCCTCAATAGGCAATAAATTAAAAACTGAGCAATACAAATTGAGCATTGGGCATTTCATAAGTTGATCAAACAAAAAAAACTTAACTTCAGTATTTAACTTTGTGTGCTTTAGACATAAGCAATACATTTAACATATAACTATTTATAGCCACTTTGAGACTTTCTCAATGGTCTCAGGAGTAGTCAGATAGACATTGACTGACACTTTTTTCAGTCATGTGTGACCTAATATTAAATCCATATAGCAAAGGGAATCCAGATATTTAATGAAAAGCTCATATACTGAAAAGCATGGTATTCTGAACCCGGTGCATTTCTTGTGCTAGTCATTGTATATCAATATATGCAGGAAATTGGCAGAAGAATAAACTACAGTTGTTATTAAATTGTGACTCAGTCACAATGGGTTGTGTGGCTCCAGCATTGAGTAGTTGCCTGACAGCTCGATCTGTGTGTGAGACAAACAAGATGCTTCTACTTAACCTGACCTCAGTTTCCTGTTCCCTGTCAATCATAACATGTATTCAGAGAAACGAGAAGCTTCATGCAGAGACTGTAAAGCGCAGGAAGAAAAATAATCCAATTGTACAAACAAGAATCTCCACACTAAACACTTGGCCTTTACAAGGAAACACCTGGAGTTTCAGAGTTATACTGCTTATTTTATAGTTAAAGCAGCATGACATATGCACACGTACAGCCTTATAGAACTTGCTCAGGGTTTATTCGTATGAAAGCACAGTAAAAAGGGATAGAAAAGACTGACCCTATGCAAATTTGGGAAGACAGGGTTACAACTGCAAAATCTGTGATTTAACAAAAATAAATCACCAACACAATAATAACAAATACGATCCAGGTCATGCTGGGCAATCGCCTTCACTTATCCTAGATAGTTTCAAATTTATTTTCTCCTCTTTCTCTCGTTCTCTCGCTGTCCTCCGTACAGCCACTGGGAGTGCAGAGAGCTGCAGGTATTTATGCAGGTGATCGTCTCCAGATTAGCAACAAATTAATCACTTAGTTCGGGAGATGACCACCTTCTGCACAGGTTTTATAATGTGGATTGGGCTTCCCATCCACGCTGCCAAATAATAACAAAACTAAAACATAGTGGTTCGCTGTCATAAAATAACAAACAAACAAAACACACAGCGGTTCACCATCATCTATAAACAAGATAAAACACAAAACAATAAACAAATACAAAATAACAAAGAGCGGAGGGGGAGACCCCGTTCTATAAACAAACAATACGATTGATTATATCGTTCTATATCGCAATATATCTAATATAATTAATCAAGTTATATATATATATATATATATATATATATATATATATATATATATATATATATATATATACAGCTCTGGAAAAAATTGAGACCACTGCAAAATTATCAGTTTCTCTGGTTTTACTATTTATAGGTATGTGTTTGGGTAAAATGAACATTTTTGTTTTATTCTATAAACTACTGACAACATTTCTCCCAATTTCCAAATAACTATATTGTCATTTAGAGCATTTATTTGCAGAAAATGACAACTGATCAAAATAACAAAAATGATGCAGTGTTGTCAGACCTCGAATAATGCAAAGAAAATAAGTTCATATTCATTTTTAAACAACACAATACTAATGTTTTAACTTAGGAAGAGTTCAGAAATCAATATTTGGTGGAATAACCCTGATTTTCAAGCACAGCTTTCATGCGTCTTGGCATGCTCTCCACCAGTCTTTCACATTGATGTTGGGTGACTTTATGCCACTCCTGACGCAAAAGTTCAAGCAGCTCGGCTTTGTTTGATGGCTTGTGACCATCCATCTTCCTCTTGATCACATTCCAGAGGTATTCAATGGGGTTCAGGTCTGGAGATTGGGCTGGCCATGACAGGGTCTTGATCTGGTGGTCCTCCATCCACACCTTGATTGACCTGGCTGTGTGGCATGGAGCATTGTCCTGCTGGAAAAAACAATCCTCAGAGTTGGGGAACATTGTCAGAGCAGAAGGAAGCAAGTTTTCTTCCAGGACAACCTTGTACTTGGCTTGATTCATGCCAAAGCTGCCCGATTCCAGCCTTGCTGAAGCACCCCCAGATCATCACCGATCCTCCACCACATTTCACAGTGGATGCGAGACACTGTGGCTTGTAGGCCTCTCCAGGTCTCCGTCTAACCATTAGATGACCAGGTGTTGGGCAAAGCTGAAAATTGGACTCATCTGGGGATGCTTCAGCAAGGCTGGAATCTGGCAGATTTGTCTTTTTGAAGGACACATGAATCAAGCCAAGTACAAGGTTGTCCTGGAAGAAAAATTGCTTCCTTCTGCTCTGACAATGTTCCCCAACTCCGAGAATTGGTTTTTCCAGCAGGACAATGCTCCATGCCACACAGTCAGGTCAATCAAGGTGTGGATGGACTACTTGAGAAACTGTAAGGTTTAATATATTAATATATATGCAAGGACATTCCATGAAATCCCATATTAAAAATATAACATTAACAAAACCACCTGGTGTTAATCTTGTATGTTCATAGGCATGTCTCTGTGTGGGGCTGTTCAATTCAAAATTTCAATTTCTGGGTATAACATATATCAGAATGGGTATAAGATATAACAGAATGAATATAGCATACATCATAATTGGTATAACATATAACAGAATGAATATAGCTTATATCAGAATGGATATAGCATATATCAGAATGGGTATAACATATATCAGAATGGGTATAACAGATAACAGAATAGCTATAGCATATATCAGAATTGGTAAAACATATGTCTCCAACAAGGCTTTTGATATGTCTGCTCCGCATCTGCAGATAATACTTGTATATGTACATACAAGTCTATGTGTGACAATGTATGGATGGCCATCTGGGTCAAAAACGCATCATTTAGTACACATTTCAAATATTGATTACACGTTGTAATTCTAATTATTACAGTTACTAATTAGGCCAATCAAATCACTGAAAATGAAATAAGAACCAATGAATTTAAAGAAAATAATATGTGTAATAAACTATCCAATTAAAAATAGCCTTACATCTGCCCCCACTGTAACTAATATGTACTTGTAATGGAGTGTTGAGATATCTGACATTTAATCTAATCTAATCTTGTATTCTGATTGGTTCAAATCAATACATGTAATAAATATTTGAAACGGGTACTAAATAGCACTTTTTGACCCAGATGACAATGCTTAGATACACCTACAGTATCTGTTAGTACACATCCAGTTCGTGTTGGGTTTAATATGCGTGGCCACAGACATAACAACAGGACGCTTAACAATTAACGACTTCTTGTAATTATGAGATATATACTTCAATTACAAATCTATATTTTTCACAGCAACAATAACATTAATTACTTTCCCATTTTGTTCAATATCATTCAAGTTTTGCTTTGGAAAAATCAAACCTGCGATGTTACCCCATTTACTGCTTGTTTTTGTTTAATGGATTTCTTTATTTAAAGCGCCAGCATCCATTAATAAAAATGCATGTCAAGTGAAATGAAGAGTGCTAATCAAAAAGAATCCTTTACATGAAATTTGTTATTTCACAATTTAAAATTAAAATGAAAACAATGAGAAAAAACTTGCAGTTGAAACATTGGTCATTGAAATTTGAACGTTTATTTTAGAATTTCTGAAACAAAAACCTGCATGTTTTGGTTTTATGAAATTTGGAGTAGTATTTACTGTTTTTCAACTCAAATGGCTACAATGCTCAGCATAGTCTCAGGGAGTCACATTAAATCAGGAGTATGGTGAGTATTCCAGCACTTCGTTTCCTATTCACAAAGCTCTCTTAAATCATTTATGCAACACTTTAAAATCCCACCCTTGAGATTGTTACAGACATTACTTCCCAGATCACTCTTCAGATTTATTGATTCATCTTGTCTTTCAGTCATTCAAACAAATCATCCTATCGTCAGGACTATTGTTCTGTCAAGCAGCTATTTTGAAGGATGTGTAAAGGGCATGTTCTGAAAATAATACTTACAGCAAGAGATTCCCACCAGACACTGAGCGAGACTGGGTTTGTCTGATGAGGAATACAGACAAACTCAACTACGTCGTCCCTCTGGCGCAAGTGGAACCACAGACAACTTAATTACAGTCTGCATCGACTCTGCAAGACAAACATTAAGTATTTCCAGTTCAACTGAAAGAGATTAAACAGAATATATATGTGGGAATGTAATACATAGATAAGCAAAGAGAGAGAGAGAGTTATAAAATATAACAGGGTGTGGCCATAAGTCTCTGTACTGTAGAAACCAGGGGTCATAGCTGATGGAAATAATTTTTTTAGTCAGACAGTGAAAATAATTGAAGCAATCTACTTAATTGAAATTGGTGCTGGAATAAATATAGAATGAAGAAAAACAAATATAATGGGTGTTAAGTTTAGGTGTAGTGAATTCTAATTAAGGGAATTAATATATATTAATACCTGCGCCAATGTTGCCCCGTCCCTATGTGTATTTCTGTGTTATATGTTGCGTGTGGTGTGTTAATGTGGTTATATTGTAGTTGGTACACGGGATACAATATGGGTTATGCGCACGAGTGTTTAAAATGTATATTTGTATTTAGGCACTAGGATTGCACAGCATTTCACGTGCAGGTAATGTAATTATATTTGAGCGCAGGGAATTGCACTAAGTAAATTCACATGCAGTTGTACCAAGACTCCAACTGAACGATTGATTAGGAATCGAGTCTCAGTACAGCTGCATAAAAGCAGCATGTTATCATTCACTCTGGGTTTTGTTCAGTGAGTGGAGAATGGGTGTGGAGAGGAAGGTAAAACGAAATGAATGAATGTAAAGTAAATAGAACTACTGTTTTGATGCAGTGTTTGTTTGTCTGTTGATCCAACGTATTGTTTTAGTGTTGTCCGTTTTGTTTACCTTTTTATTTCGGCCGCAAGTGCCGTGTCCTGTTTTGGTGTATTGTTTTTCTGTTTAAATCTTTTATTTTGTTTATTAAATGCTGAGCGCAACCAATCGCTCAGCTTTGCCAAACTCTGCGTCTCTGTCTGTCCTGTGTGTTACTGTTCCAGGTCTGATGTCACCACTCAGCCAGCCTTGAGACAATACTGTATTACTTAAATTTGACGTCGCTGCATTTATTTAAAATTTATCAAAATGACTGCGGCCCTTAAAAGAGGGCAGCAACTATACGAGGGCGACCTTTATTAATAATACTATGCTTTACAAATGCTGCAGTATTGAAGGAGCAGTGCCATGAAGGAAAGCCCACAAAGTTGTCTGGACCCTGGTAGAATGGGCCGTAATGTCCCCCAATGACAGGGAGCCATCTGTTCATACGCCAAGCGTATCACATCTGTCACCCAGTGCACTAGATGTTGCTTTGATAGGGCCTGACCTCTAGAGCGGGACCCATAGCAAACAAACAGCTGGTTGGACTGTCTCCAGGATGCTGTCCTATCCAAATAACAGCGCAGAGCCCGAACTGGGCATAGCGTGTGCTGTCTACTGTCCTCCTCTGACTCATATGGGGGAGGTCTGAAAGTTTCCAAAAGGAGGATACCACCTTTGGTAAAAAGGATGGATTTATTGTTAATGTTACCCGCGAGTCATTCCCAGTGAAAACCATACATGTGTCATCGATGGACAGCGCATGAAGCTCACTTACTTGTCTGGCAGACGTAATGGCTATTAAAAATGCCACTTGCAATGAAACAGGGCGCAGTTCCCCTGACGCCATAGGCTCAAATGGAGGACCCACAGTACCAGTTCTAGATCCCACTTGGGGACCATACTTTTCATGGGAGGCGAAGCCTCCGAGCCCCTTCAAGAAATTGCACTTCCAGGAAAAAAAAAAAAAAAAAAAAAAGGAAAAACTGTTGGTAATTACGTATCAGGAGTCCTCATGTATGCAGTCCACGTGTAGTCCAAGGATGACTCTGTAAACGACCCAGGAATGGCAGATCTCTCAGCAACTCGGAAAGTAATTTAACAACCTTCTTCTGGAGTAACAATATCTTCTTCTAAACAACTAAACTTTCTCAGGTAATAACGTTTAAATTCTGGCTTGCACCTTAAGTCTCTACATACTATCTTCTTTAACTTGTTTTACTTTGTCACTGCATACATAGGCCTTGCTGCGTCACAATAAAAAAAAAACTTATTTTCAGAAAATAATTTTTTAAATCTGAATGTCCACTCAACCTAACTCAAAAGCTCTGTTAACTTTACTGTTCAGTATCTAACTATAGTGCGTCTGGAAACTATACATTATATATAGCTTAGATTCGAACGGATCAGAGAGTAACATTCTCAAAGTGATCCATGCAGCGCCATCTTTTCTCTTCCTCTACGTAACACGCAAAACAATCCCATAACCACTTGCCGAATATTCTTAGCACGACTCTATATTCTATGTTCTGCTTAGAATCTAGACAACAGCAAAAACGGTTATCACTAGGCATAGTATCATCTAGCGAATATAATAAGGGCTCTGTCCCTTACAAGTGGAATTTGTTTTAATTTGGGGATAAAATCCAAGAAATCAGCCAATTTCAGTTCAAGAAAGCAAAACGCAATCTGACCTGTCTCGGTGAGATTAGAGAGAAAATGGCGATGTGCTACTGTGAGGAGGTCCCTCTTTAACAGGTGGGAGGGCAGCTTTTTTATTTACAGCTCTGGAAAAAATTAAGAGACTACTGCAAAATTATCAGTTTCTCTGGTTTAACTATTTATAGGTATGTGTTTGGGTAAAATGAACATTTTTGTTTTATTTCTCCCAAATTCCAAATAAACATATTGTCATTTAGAGCATTTATTTGCAAAAAATGACAACTGGTCAAAATAACAGAAAAGATGCAGTTTTATCAGAACTCGAATAATGCAAAGAAAATAAGTTCATATTTATTTTTAAACAACACAGTACTACTGTTTTAACTTAGGAAGAGTTCAGAAATCAATATTTGGTGGAATAACCCTGATTTTCAAGTACATCTTTCATGCGTCTTGGCATGCTCTCCACCAGTCTTTCACATTGATGTTGGGTGACTTTATGTCACTCCTGGCGCAAAAATTCAAGCAGCTCGGCTTTGTTTGATGGCTTGTGACCATCCATCTTCCTCTTGATCACATTCCAGAGGTTTTCAATTGGGGTTCAGGTCTGGAGATTGGGCTGGCCATGACAGGGTCTTGATCTGGTGGTCCTCCATCCACACCTTGATTGACCTGGCTGTGTGGCATGGAGCATTGTCCTGCTGGAAAAACCAATCCTCAGAGTTGGGGAACATTGTCAGAGCAGAAGGAAGCAAGTTTTCTTCCAGGACAACCTTGTACTTGGCTTGATTCATGCCAAAGCTGCCCGATTCCAGCCTTGCTGAAGCACCCCCAGATCATCACCGATCCTCCACCACATTTCACAGTGGATGCGAGACACTGTGGCTTGTAGGCCTCTCCAGGTCTCCGTCTAACCATTAGATGACCAGGTGTTGGGCAAAGCTGAAAATTGGACTCATCTGGGGGTGCTTCAGCAAGGCTGGAATCGGGCAGATTTGTCTTTTTGAAGGACGCATGAATCAAGCCAAGTACAAGGTTGTCCTGGAAGAAAAATTGCTTCCTTCTGCTCTGACAATGTTCCCCAACTCCGAGAATTGGTTTTTCCAGCAGGACAATGCTCCATGCCACACAGTCAGGTCAATCAAGGTGTGGTTGGACTACTTGAGAAACTGTAAGGTTTAATATATTAATATATATACAAGGACATTCCATGAAATCCCAGGGCAATGGGCTGGTCTCAGGGAGGAGTTTGGTGGTACAAAGGAGATGCTGTTGTGTAAGTACAGCCCCTTGCTCTGAAACTTAACAGACAGCTGGAGCCTTGTTTAATTTGTTTTTGTATTGTAGAGGAGAACGGAGCCAGGGGATGCAATGGAGCCAGCACACCTCACTGAGCACTGCCGTCACCTCTGAAAACCAGCACTCGCCACAATCACCTCATAACACGAGCATGCACCACACTCACAACACAACACCAGCACTCACCACACACCGCCACACTCCCGTGAACACCAATACTCGTCACTTCACCTCATGAGCACCATCACAACACCAGCACACACCACAAAGCACCAATCACTCACAAGTCAACAAGTGTGAGTGTCGCCACACTTTCGCCACACTCACCTCATAACACCACACTCGCCACACACTCCAACACCAGAACTCACACACAACACCACAACTCACAACGTCACCACAACACACACAGCACCTCAGCCACACTCACCACATCACCGAACCCCACACACCACACTACACACATACACACGCCAGCAACTCACCTCACAACACCCATCACTCGCCACACTCGCCACACACCATCACAACCACACATCACACCAAAAACACCAGCACTCACCACACTCACCTCACAACACCAGCACTCACCACACTCCCCTCACACACCAGCACTCACCACACTCACCTCACAACACCAGCACTCACCACACTCACCTCACAACCACACTCACCTCACAACACCAGCACTCTCACCCACAACACCAGCACTCACCTCACAACACCCACTCACCTCACCATCACCTCACACACACCAGCACAACACCAGCACTCACCACACTCACCTCACAACACCAGCACTCACCACACTCACCTCACAACACCAGCACTCGCCACACTCACCTCACAACACCAGCACTCGCCACACTCACCTCACAACACCAGCACTCACCACACTCACCTCACAACACCAGCACATGCCACACTCACAACACAGCACACCACACTCACCTCACAACACCAGCACTCACCACCTCACAACACAGCACTCACCACACTCACCTCACAACACCAGCACTCACCACACTCACCTCACAACACCAGCACTCACCACACTCACCTCACAACTCACCAGCACTCACCAGCACTCACCACACTCAGCACTCACCACACTCACACCACCAGCACTCACCTCGCAACACCAGCACTCACCACACTCACCTCACAACACCAGCACTCGCCACACTCACCTCACACACCCCACAACACCAGCACTCACCACACTCACCTCACAACACCAGCACTCACCACACTCACCTCACAACACCAGCACTCACCACACTCACCTCACAACACCCAGCACTCACCACACAACACCTCACAACCACACAGCACTCACCACACTCACCTCACAACACCAGCACTCGCCACACACTCACCACACTCACCACACTCACCTCACAACACCAGCACTCGCCACACTCAACCTCACAACACCAGCACTCACCACACTCACCTCACAACACCAGCACTCACCACACTCACCTCACAACACCAGCACTCGCCACACTCACACAACACCACTCGCCACACTCACCTCACAACACCAGCACTCACCACACTCACCAACAGCAACACCAGCACTCACCTCACAACACCAGCACTCGCCACACTCACAACACCAGCACTCACCACACTCACCACACAACACCAGCACTCACCACACTCACCTCACAACACCAGCACTCACCACACTCACCTCACAACACCACACTCAACAACACCAGCACTCACCACACTCACCTCACAACACCAGCACTCACCACACTCACCTCACAACACCAGCACTCACCACACTCACCTCACAACACCAGCATTCACCACACTCACCTCACAACACCAGCACACCACACTCACCACACACCACACTCACCACAACACCAGCACTCACCACACTCACCTCACAACACAGCAACGCCACACTGTGTGCACAGTGGACACAACACCAGCAATCACCACACTCACCTCACACCACCAGCACTCACCACACTCACCTCACAACACCAGCACACACCACACTCACCTCACAACACCCACACTCGCCACACTCACCTCACAACACCAGCACTCACCACACTCACCTCACAACACCAGCACTCGCCACACTCACCTCACAACACCAGCACTCACCACACTCACCTCACAACACCAGCACTCACCACACTCACCTCACAACACTCAGCACTCACCACACTCACCTCACAACACCAGCACTCACCACACTCACCTCACAACACCAGCACTCACCACACTCACCTCACAACACCAGCACTCGCCACACTCACCTCACAACACCAGCACTCACCACACTCACCTCACAACACCAGCACTCACCCACACACTCACCTCACAACACCAGCACTCACCACACTCACCTCACAACACCAGCACTCACTCACCACTCACCTCACAACACCAGCACTCACCACACAACACCTCACAACACCAGCACTCACCACAACTCACCTCACAACACCAGCACTCACCACACTCACCTCACAACACCAGCACGCACCACACTCACCTCACAACACAGCACCACCACACACCTCACCACAGCTCACCACACTCACCTCGCAACACCAGCACTCACACTCACCTCACAACACCAGCACTCGCCACACTCACCTCACAACACCAGCACTCACCACACTCACCTCACAACACCAGCACTCACCACACTCACCTCACAACACCAGCACTCACCACACTCACCTCACAACACCAGCACTTGCCACACTCACCTCACAACACCAGCACTCACCACACTCACCTCACAACACCAGCACTCACCACACTCACCTCACAACACTCAGCACACTCACACTCACCAACACCACCAGCACTCGCCACACTCACCTCACAACACCAGCACTCACCACACTCACCTCACAACACCAGCACTCACCACACTCACCTCACAACACCAGCACTCACCACACTCACCTCACAACACCAGCACTCACCACACTCACCTCACAACACCAGCACTCACCACACTCACCTCACAACACCAGCACTCACCACACTCAACTCACCTCACAACACCAGCACTCGCCACACTCACCTCACACAACACACTCACCACAATAGACAGGACGGAAACCAGTTGGCCCTGGGAAAAGTGCGGAACTGTAAGTACTCCACACTCCATTGCACATCAGATAAGGGTCAGGCAGTGATGGGGTAACTCACCTCACAATGGGCAGCACTCACCACACTCACCTCACAACACCAGCACTCACCACACTCACCTCACAAGTACAGCCCCACACTCTGAAACACCAACAGACAGCACACCTTGTTTACTTTGTTTTTGTATTGTAAGGAGGAGAACGGAGTCCACATGCAATGGAGCCAGCCCAACTCACTGAGCACTGCCCTCACCTCACAACACCAGCACTCGCCACACTCAACCTCACAACACCACACTCGCCACACTCACCACACAACACCAGCACAACACCAGCACTCACCACACTCACCTCACAACACCAGCACTCGCCACACTCACCTCACAACACCAGCACTCACCACACTCACCACACTCACCTCACAACACCAGCACTCACCACACTCACCTCACAACACCAGCACTCACCACACTCACCTCCACACTCACCTCACAACACCAGCACTCACCACACTCACCTCACAACACAGCACTCGCCACACTCACCTCACAACACCAGCACTCACCACACTCACCTCACAACACCAGCACTCACCACACTCACCTCACAACACCAGCACTCACCACACTCACCTCACAACACCAGCACTCACCACACTCACCTCACAACACCAGCACTCACCACACTCACCTCACAACACCAGCACTCACCACACACCTCACACTCACCACACTCACCTCACAACACCAGCACTCACCACACTCACCTCACAACACCAGCACTCACCACACTCACCTCACAACACCAGCACTCACCACACTCACCTCACAACACCAGCACAACACCACACTCACCTCACAACACCAGCACACCAGCACTCACCACACTCACCTCACAACACCAGCACTCACCACACTCACCTCACAACACCAGCACTCACCACACTCACCTCACAACACCAGCACTCACCACACTCACCACACACTCACCTCACTCACCAGCACACACACCCTCACAACACCAGCACTCACCACACTCACCTCACAACACCAGCACTCACCACACTCACCTCACAACACCAGCACTCACCACACTCACCTCACAACACCAGCACACACCACACTCACCACACTCACCTCACAACACCAGCACTCACCACACTCACCTCACAACACCAGCACTCACCACACTCACCTCACAACACCAGCACTCACCACACTCACCTCACAACACCAGCACTCACCACACTCACCTCACAACACCAGCACTCACCACACTCACCTCACAACACCAGCACTCACCACACACTCACCAGCACTCTCAACACACTCACCTCACAACACCAGCACTCACCACACTCACCTCACAACACCAGCACTCACCACACTCACCTCACAACACCAGCACTCACCACACTCACCTCACAACACCAGCACTCACCACACTCACCTCACAACACCAGCACTCACCACACTCACCTCACAACACCAGCACTCACCACACTCACCTCACAACACCAGCACTCACCACACTCACCTCACAACACCAGCACTCACCACACTCACCTCACAACACTCACCTCACAACACCACACTCACCTCACAACACCAGCACTCGCCACACTCACCTCACAACACCAGCACTCACCACACTCACCTCACAACACCAGCACTCACCACACTCACCTCACAACACCAGCACTCACCACACTCACCTCACAACACCAGCACTCACCACACTCACCTCACAACACCAGCACTCACCACACTCACCTCACAACACCAGCACTCACCACACTCACCTCACAACACCAGCACTCACCACACTCACCTCACAACACCACCACACTCACCTCACAACACCAGCACTCACCACACTCACCTCACAACACCAGCACTCACCACACTCACAACTCACACACAAAACACCAGCACTCACCACACTCACCTCACAACACCAGCACTCACCACACCTCACCTCAGCACTCACCACACTCACCTCACAACACCAGCACTCACCACACTCACCTCACAACACCAGCACTCACCACACTCACCTCACAACACCAGCACTCACCACACTCACCTCACAACACCAGCACTCACCACACTCACCACACAACACTCACCACACTCACCTCACAACACCAGCACTCACCACACTCACCTCACAACACCAGCACTCACCACACTCACCTCACAACACCAGCACTCACCACACTCACCTCACAACACCAGCACTCACCACACTCACCTCACAACACCCACTCACCACACTCACCACACTCACCTCACAACACCAGCACTCACCACACTCACCTCACAACACCAGCACTCACCACACTCACCTCACAACACCAGCACTCACCACACTCACCTCACAACACCAGCACTCACCACACTCACCTCACAACACCAGCACTCACCACACTCACCTCACAACACCAGCACTCACCACACTCACCTCACAACACCAGCACACACCACACTCACCTCACAACACCAGCACTCACCACACTCACCTCACAACACCAGCACTCACCACACTCACCTCACAACACCAGCACTCACACTCACCTCACCACCACACTCACCTCACAACACCAGCACTCACCACACTCACCTCACAACACCAGCACTCACCACACTCACCTCACAACACCAGCACGCACCACACTCACCTCACTCACAACACCAGCACACATCACACTCACCAGCACTCAAGGCCGGACATAGCAGTAATCAATGGGCGCCTCTGGCTCTGGCTTCCACTCCGGATCATTCCTGTGGGGGTATGCCCGGATTTCAGCCAGCAGGTGGAGTTTAGGAGGCTTGTTCTCAAAGTCACGTCTGCGTCACAGATAGAAAAAAGATTTTAAAAAACGACTTGAGAACCGCTTGGACTGTACCTTATGAATGGCTTCAGAGTGCGTGATGTGTACGGACTGCTGATGCAGAGGTCTACAGCTGTATCTGACCCCATCAAGCGATGCCAGAACGTGCCCACGGCCTGATGAAATCCTTTTCTATTGGACAACGTAGTCTGGAGTGGGGGGGGGGTGGGTGGGACACAGAAATTGTTTAATATCCCTTTTTTTAAAGAGATTTGTTTAGATTGTTTTCTACTTATTTGGTTTACTGTGGAAAACTAACAAAGGTGGAAAACAACTAGCCACTGAACCATTTCTACTAACCACTGAACTATTTCTTAAATGCCAATTACTACGACCACACACTAAACAAGTTCAACCTACATACTCCTGAACGGTGCCAGAATTTGGTTATCCTTCTTAAGAAACAAGAATGGGTAAAAATCTTATCTTGCTGTGAGTGTGACTCTACACAATTTTGCCAAGATGTAACGGTTTCAATGAACGGTTTGTATGAAAGAAAATGTGCGGGGGTAAGATAAAAAAAAAATAGTATTAAATAGTATAAATATATTACTATTTGTGGTGGGGTTGGGAACTCTTTGAAAAGGATATTTAATTATAAATGGATTTATCGTGGTGAGAATTTTTTTATGTTTTTAGATTTAATTATTGGATAGACAAATATCCCT